>NC_061122.1:227856455-227889860 GCF_002878395.1 Capsicum annuum | reverse complement strand
GTCCTCTTCAATATGCAGTCGGACAATAAGATCTTCGACAGTCATCTCTTTGCGTTTATGCTTTAAGTAGTTTTTGAAGTCTTTCCACAAAGGTGGTAGCTTCTCAACTATCGCTGCTACTTGAAAAGCATCATTCACAATTAAACCTACAAAACAGTTTATGTGAGTATTAAGAACATTTTTAATTTGTTCAACTAAGGTATTTTTCAAAGATATACCTTCTACTAGGAGATCATGTATGATGACTTTCAACTTCTGTACTGGAGAGACAACAGATTTGCTATCTATCATTTTGAAGTCCAGGAACCGTGCAACAAGGAATTTCTTAATCCCCGCATCCTCCGTCTTATATTGTCGTTCAAGTGTCCCCCACAGTTCCTTTGATGTCTTGGTTACACTATAAACATTGTAGAGGTCGTCTTGGAGACTACTCAGAATATAATTCCTGCAAAGGAAGTCCGAATGTTTCCAAGCTTCTACAATAAAGAAGCGGTCTTTGTTCGAGATTCCCTCGGGCACCTCAGGAGTGTCTTCGCTAGTGAACCGTTGCAGATATAAAGTGGTAAGGTAAAAGAACATCTTTTGCTGCCACCGCTTAAAGTCAATGCCCAAAAATTTTCCGGGCTTCTCTGTCGGTGCCATTGTTGGCGGAGCATTTATGTGACTTGATGTGGAAATATTAGTTGCCTCCACAGACGTTGTTGCATCCATCATTTGGCTTTCAGTTGCCATTTTTCTGTCACCACAAGACAAAAAATACTTAGTATTTTCAGAATACTACTTAAAAAAAACTAAGCAACTTTAAATTTTTCTTCTTGTTTCTAGTTAACAATGAAGTTTTTATGACTTGGAATTGTCAACCGAATGATCTTTAACTTGTGACGAAGTTTTTATGACTTCAAATCACTAGTTAAGTTCAAGCGGAGTAGAAAGTAAAAACTTTAATCTCCAAAAATAAGCTATACAATTCTGTAATAGTGTTTATTTCCTTAAGATTGTTATTTCCCACAATATAGTCGGGTATGCAGAATCTGTATATTACAACAACAACTTCAACTCAAGTTCAAGTATAAACAAGAACACAATGAAGTATCAAATACCCTCAACACAAGATCAAAATGACCTTTCCAAGAGGTGTATTTATTTTTCAGAAAAATAAAGATAAAACAGAAATTGAATAGGCCAAGTCGTTTGAATTCACGGAGTTTTCTTAAGGAAATAATTCCCCTCACTGTACCCGAGGTTGTGAAATTTTTTCTCCTAAGAAAATGGCCAACAATTCAACTATAGCGGTACCTCAAATAGTCGGATTCTACGAATGCACTCAATGGTTTTTATGATCACACAGAGTATTTTGATGACAAGAAGAATGTTTTTTAATTCAGAAAATTTCATCTTAAAAATCTGTGAAAGAAAGCAGATTTTTATAGCCATAACATGCCTCTTCGAAAAGGTGGCATTAGTTCAATTTAGAGGTGTGACTTTTTCCTGAAAATGCATGTCTGTTTATTCTAAACAGTGCATCTGTTCTGAACAGGTATGTCACTTTGTGAATCAGTGTGTATTTTCATTGAACAATTACAACTTGCAACCTTCTGCAGCAATCAGTTCAAAAATGTACACTAGTTCATGAAACAGTGGTACCAGTTCGTTCAAACCAGTGAACCAACATGCATTCATAAATGGAGTTTCAAAACACTATTTTCGGATTGAATTTATTTATTTCTGTCAAATAAAATTTGTTCAAAAAGATAGAGCCGAGCGACGACGAAGACGCGAGGCATCATCTAGTTCTTGCCTCACTATCCATGTAGAGTTAATGTTTCTCAATATAAATACCCTCAAGTTCTCTTCTTCCACCATTGTGGGAGAAAGAGTAAACTTGCCAATTTGGGAGTATACTTTCTATTTTTGTGTCTGCTTCCCTCCACTCTTTTACTCTCTATTTTTTCATTCACACTTCTTTCATCTACTATGAACCCAACATAGGTTTCATTTGCTTGCACTAAGATTTGAATCTCAGTCATTCAAATATCACTGAATGCAAGATATATATAACTAAGGCATAATACATAAATGTACCGTTTACTTTAGCCTTAGCTGGAACTTATGCCTTGCAACTTTTGAGTGTGTATGAGTAGATACTTAAACTTGTATAAAGTTGAACATGTAGACGCACATGTCCTATGTGGCACAATACAAATCAATTCGAGTATATGTCGCGTGAATTGCCACATAGGATGTCACGTAAGATACGGGAATAGATGTCAACTAAGGCCAAGTTAAGGGGCACGATATGTATTATGCCATAAAAAACTCTAAATATCATTCAAGGATTTCTGCGAAGATGACATTTCACCATTACTCCATCTATTTTCAACACTGAGCATCACTGGCATTGTCGCCCATCATTGTCAACTATTGCATCAACTATTGTTTACAAGGGTCAAGTATCATCACCCACAACCACAATCATCTGCAGTACACCCATCGCCGTTGTCAATTGTTATAATACTATCACTAGCCATAATTTACAACCATCACTATCAATCATCATTACCACAACCTATGTTGCTCGAACATGCATTATCAAATCTATGTAGGATACTTAAAAAATTGCACCACTTTTGAAGTATTCAGCACACATCCAATAATATTTTTTGAATAGTTTGAGTAACATAGAACAAAACAACCAATAATCACTACTAACAACCACCATAATACACCTCAATCACCACTTTATCACCATTACCATTAGTTGTCACTGTCCTCTATCACAACTATAAATTACCATCAATTACATATTGTCTACCATATGTACAAAAGAGATAAAATTGGGGTAAGGACAATGGGAGAAGACTAGGAACACTTTACAATTGTGATGGGGTTGCACTAGGTATCAACTCTTAGCCCATTTCTATTTGTCTTGGTGATAAATGAACTTACGCGACATATCCAAAGGGAGGTTCCAGGATGTATGCTATTTGCAAATGACATAGTATTTGTTGACGAGACACACATTGAAGTCAACAATATGTTAGGGGTTTGAAGACAGACCCAGAAGTCTAAAAGGTTCAAGTTGAGCAGGACTTAGATAGAATACTTGTAGTACAAGTTTAGTGATGTGACTCATAAGGCAAATGTGGAAGTAAAGATCGGTACACAAATCATCTCCAAGAGAAGAAGTGTCAAGTATTTTACGTAAATAATCCAAGAAATTGAAAGATCGACAATGATTTTACACATCTTATTTGAGCGAGGTGGATGAAACTGAGTCTCGCATACAGTGTCTTGTGTGATAAGAATGTGTTACTCAGACCTAAAGGTAAGTTTTACAAAGTGGATGCCATACCTGTTATATTGTAGAGGCAGAGTGTTAGTCGGTCAAGAACTCGCACGTCCAAAAGATTATAATATCAAAAATAAGAATATTGAGATGGATATATGGACATACTGAGATTATATTAATAGTGAATATATTCAGACAAAGTGAGAGTGACCTCCGTGGTGGACAAGATGAGGGAAGCAAGATTGATGGTTTGGGCATTAAAGAGCAGATGCACAAATGCCCCAGTAACGAGGAATGAGAGGTTTGCCATGCAAGATCTAGAGAGCGGTAGATGCAGGCCTAATAAGTATTGAGAAGAGGTGATTAGACAAGACACAATACACTTGTAGCTTATCGGGAGAATGGCCTAACTAGGAGGATATAAAGGTTGATAATTAGAGTAGAAGATTAGTAGGTAGTCGAGCGTTATATAGCCTTTCTAATTATTATTATTATTATTATTATTATTATTATTATTATTACTGATTTCATCAATTCGTTTCTCCATTATTTTCATCATGACTCCTATACTATTGCATTCCTTTTTCATACCTACTTTGAAATAATTTTCTGGAGTTGTGGGTCTGTCGGACATCTCTCTACCTTCACAAGATAAGGGATACGACCTGCGTACACATCACCCTCTCCAAACCTACCTTATGAAATTATAGTGGATATGTTGTTGTTATTGTTTCTGCAGTAGATTAATTAATATTTCAAAAGATCTTGTACTTTATAACATAAAATTTCAGAAGAATTTCAATTTTTTAAAAATAATTTTATGTTAAACCTTATTTTATTTGTAATAAAATGATTTATAGTCACAAAAATATTTATGGCTTAATTTAAATCACCATTTCAAAAAAAAATAAAAATCTGTGTATTAAATTTTATATCTAATCAAACTGCATCATAAGGTGGAAAAAATCCTAATTAAAAAATGAGGCCTTAAAGATTTGGGGGCCTCAAGCCATTACTTCACTTGATTGGCCCTTGAGCCAGCAATGGATTTGTCAATGTCTTTTAGACGCTTATTTTTTAGCATAAACGTACATACACATTTTAGTTAGGCCTCAACAGACATCTTAATAATCCAACTTTAAAAATACACATCTAAATATCGTAACTTGATTTAAATTAACTTTGTAAATATTCCAACCTTGAGGATACATATCTAGAATGCACCTCTTTAAACGTGACTTAGATGTGAATTTTTTAAGTTCAGGCGTTCATGAGAAGTACTTGTGGCAAGTTGAAAAAGTATTAATTAAAAAAATGAGGCTTTAAAATTTTGGGGCTCCCGAGCCATTACTTCACTTGATTGGTCCTTGAACCGACACTTAATTTTGTCAGTATCTTTTAGACTATTTTATTTTTTTTGACATACTATATAAATAGACATTTTAGTTTGGCCTCAACAGACAACTGAACGTCCCAACTTTGAAAATGCATATCAAGACACCATAACTTTAATTTAAGCTAGCGTCGCAAATTCTCCAACTTTGAAAATAAACATCTAAAATGCATCCCTATAAAGGTGTCTAGATGTGCATATTTAAAGTTAAGATCTTCATGAGATGTACTTGTGTCAAGTTGATAAAAGTATTAATTGAAAAAATGTGGCCTTAAAAATTTGAGGCCTCAAGCCATTACATTACTTCACTCGCTGGCCCTTGAGTCAACATTGGATTTGTCAATGTCTTTGAGACTTTTATTTTTGAGCATAACACATAAATAGAGGTTTTAGTTTGACCTCAACAAACAACTTAACAATCTAGTTTTGGAAATGCACATTCAGACACCATAATTTTATTATAATTGACCTCATAAATACTCTAACCTTGAAAATGCACCCTTTAAAAGTGTCGAAATAGACATTTTCAAAGTTGAAGTGTCGAAATGGACATTTTCAAAATTAAAGTATTTTCGAGACACATCTATGTTAAGTTAAAGTGTCTAAATAATTACAACCAAAGTTAAGATGTTCAACTGTCATAAAGACTAAGTTAAAGTATATACCTACCTATTACTCCTTAGATTTTTTTTTTGTCTTGTTAGTAGGGGGTATGGTAGGGCTATAAATAAATGTATACTTTGTTGTTTGGAAGTGATTTTGTGGCTGGTTGAAGATTTCTATATCTGGAAAATATTTGAAAGTTAAAGCACCGACACCTGAAGTATAATTTAGGGAAAGCAACATCCAATACTTGTATCGTTGATTTTTACTTGTTCATATTTGACTTGATACATCTCTTCATTCTTTTATTTGATAATTGTAAGGATCAAACAAACTATCCCGCACCCCAACTAAATCCCTGTCACCTTCCACCAGCAACAAATATCAGGTAACTCTGCCAACCAAAGCTAGCCACTCCTTAAATAATACCCCTGTCTCATTTTATGTGTCGTCATTTCTTTTTTAATCCATCTCAAAAGAATGTTATCTTTCTTTATTTGGCAACTATTTAATGATATCATCCTCATTTTATCCTTACTAGGTCCTACTTAATAAGATACATTAAAGTGACTTTAAAAGAGACAATTTTATAAGGCATAGTACATAAATATGACTCTAAACTTAACACCAAATTATAACTTTGACCTTAAACTTTGACAGTGCACAAATATGACCTTTAACTATTTAAAACTGCACAAATATGACCTCTGATCCTACGTGGCAAAACGCGTGTTCAACACGCAAAACTGGGCGCATCCAGCTTAAAATCTAAGGGCATAATACATAAATATGACCCTAAACTTGACACCAAATTTATAACTTTGACCTTAAACTTTGACAGTGCATAAATATGACCTTTAACTATTAAAAACTGCACAAATATGACCTTTAAATGACTTTTCACTATTATTTTTTCATTATTTTCGGCTCAAAGATGAAAGTGACATCTAATTTCTTTTGTCATTGCGGAAAAAGAGTAATATTGAAGATTTATTAATTAGGTGGGTCAGCCTCATACGAAAAAATCGCGCGGGTATGTATATATATTATAAAGCAACGGGCGAATTTATGTTATATAATATATCTAAATATAATTTATTTAAATATTAGATTAAAGATGAAACTATACTAATAATTAAAAAAATTATAGTTTTAATAAAACGTTATTAAATTAACATTATTAAGGATAGTAGTAGTATATTGAATTAACGTTAGCAAATTAACGTTATTAAAATGTTAGTATTAAATTAATGTTATCAAAACATTATTAAATTAACGCAGGGGCGGACCGACATGATTGTCATGGGGTTCACCCGAACCCCCTCGATAAAAAGATTACGTTGTATGTATAAGGTAGAAAATCTATATTTATGCACGTATATTAATGTTGAACCACATGAAACAAGACACTTATATAGCCCAGTAGTGTTATTTGCTCTTTTTGGGCGCTTCCTTTAGCCTACTACGCGGGTTCGATCCCTGCTAGTGGCTTTTTTTTTTTTAATAAAAAAAAAGCTAGGTGATGCTGCTACAGAAATAATAATAATAATAATAATAATAATAATAATAATAATAATAATAATAAATACCAACCCTTTTGTAAGTAATTACATTCTCCTAAACACAACAACAACAACAACAACAACAATAATAATAATTAAAAAAAAAACGATGTCGTTTTAACACAAAAAGTAAAACTTTGACAATGCATAATTATGACCTTTAACAATTCAAAACTGCACAAATATGACCTCCCTTCAAGTCAGCCCTTTTAATGATGTGGCACCGTGTGATTGGATGAGCTTTCCACGTAGGCGCGAGTGAAACTCACGCATGGGGGTTGCAAAATCAGAGGTCATATTTGTGCAGGTTTTGAATAGTTAAAGGTCCTATTTGTGCACTATCAAAGTTTAAGGTCAAAGTTATAATTTGGTGTCAAGTTTAGGGTCATATTTATGTATTATGCCATTTTATAAACTTTACAAAGTCCTCATTTATTTTGTAAACTCCATATCTGATCAAATAGCGACAAATAAAATGGAACAGACCACAGAGAGAGTAACAAACAAAAGGATACTTGAGAAAATTAAATGGGAGGTGACGAAAAAGTCTTTAAATTAAAAATGATGACAACTTTGACAAGCTAAGGTCAAAGTTTCATTTAAATTATGATTAAGTTAATTGAGATGTAAAATGTAATTTTTAAAAACTTTTTAATTTTTTAAAAAGTCCCCCAACTCCAAATTTTAAATTTTAGAATTTCCCCTCATTTCTTATCTTTCAATCTTTCTTTTCTCTTATTCTTTCTCCCCGTCTTCTTTTTCTTATTTTTTTCTCTCAATATAGATTTTCCTCTCCTTCCATCTTCTCATCTTCTTTTTCTTTCTCTTTTTATTTCGTTCTTCCTTTTTTAATTTTTATGGACTATTTAAAAAAAAAAAAAAAAGTTTGAAATTTTTTTTTTTTATCTTAAAAATGAATGAAGAAATAATTTAGTAAATTCAGTAACTATGAGAGTTGCTTCAGCAACTACGGTAATTACTGCAACAACTACTATTAGTTGTTGTGTTACAACAATTATCGAAGTTGTTGTAGCAATTATTAAAGTTGAGGCAGCAACTCTTGAAGTTGCTTCAGCAATTATCGAAGTTGTTGCAGCAACTACGATAGTTGCTGCAGCAACTTCGACTGTTGCTGCAACAACTTTGATACTTAATTTCTGAAAAAAGATCTGATTAGAGGAGGAGATCACGGAAAAGTGATATTTATGGTAAAAATGGAGGTAGTGGTGACGCCGAATGAGAAGATGACATTTGTTGTGGTGTTGATAGCGACGATGGTAGAGGAGAAAGAAGAAAAATAGGCGATAGTTATGTAGAGGGAGGAAATAATGGTAAATCTGGAAGAGGTGGCAATGGTAGTGATAGCGGTAGTGGAGGAAGAGGAGGTGGCGGCGGCGGACGGCAACAAAAAAGGTGTGGAGGAGGAGTGGTGGTGATGGTGTAGGGATCTTTCTGTAAATAATAAAACTTGAGGGTTTTAAAATTAATGTCACTAACACTAATCTTAAAATTGTCACCTCTACTCAATATTTAAGACTTGTGTCACTCTTTTTTAATTTTGAAACTTTTTTGTCACCCTTAATTAATTTGTCCAAAATACTTTTACTATATCCCCTATTAATTACAAGTCATTGAAATGTTCGAAAAATGAGAATTTGCTTACACTTGAGCCAAGAGTCTTTCGAAAATAGTCTCTCAACCTCCTTAAAATAACGATAAGATCTGCATACACTTTATCTTCCCTAAACCTCACTTGTAGAATTTTACTGGGTATATTATCGTTGTTATTGTTAAATGTTGGAAAATGGATAGTATTTACTAACAAGAATAAAAGAGACAAAATAATAAATTATCTCCCGACTTTCAAATGTTGCAAAGGACACAAAATAATATATTATCTCTTGACTTTTCAAGCCGTAAAATAGACCCAAAAAAATGATAATTATAGTTGTAATAACAGAAATAGACACAAAATGACCAATTACTTCTTGATTTTTCTAATTGAACAAGATAAAATAAAATAGTAAGAGGAAAGACTTGAAGAAAGAAGACTGTATTTTTGTGTTTCATCCTTTTCAGTGATTATTTTGGAATGATTCTTTTACTGTTGTGCTTGGTGAATTAGACTATATAATAGAATTAATGATGAAAAACACATTTAAACTATTAGTTCTTTTGCAAGTTTTTTGCCTCAGAATCTGAGGCTCAGAGATCCATTGTTCTCGTTAGTTACTTAAACTAGCACTCCCTTTGTATCACAACACACCTCGACGTTGAGGTATGAAACTCGCAAAAAAGTAAAAGTTCAAATGTGTGTTCACCATTAACTCTATATAGTAAAAGTGAATATGACAACAGAAATGAATAGATGTCTATACTTCTGGTTTTCTGGAGATGTTATAGCCGTGGGAGGTAGCGGCTCTACCAAAAAGCATGGAGCGACACAATCAACGGGTGAGCCCTTACCTGCACTCCAAGCATGTGGATATTGATAGACACAGTGACTCAATCAACCAAATCCACCGAACCACCCGTATTTCAGAACAAAAAAAAAAATTAAATCGGAGTACCTAAACCTGGTATGGTTTTGTCAGAAACATAAGTTGACAGAATTTAAAAGCAGACACTTCAATTTCAAGAAAAACTCATCATCAAATCCATACTATTGTAAAAGAACACTGTTTCCTCATATCAGAATGTCAAATATAGGACAAATCTCCAGTATATATTATAGTCAAGACTATTACACGTTACATGCTTACAGTAAGTATTTATTTCTTTTCCGTGTATTTTTTTACCATATTCCTATGAAAGGTCCTAGTTCATATGACAATAGAGGAGTTTCTCTAACAGGACTAACAGACATTGGCTTTCTATAATGGGAGGCCTAATTACATGACTGAACTTTGTTAGTGAAGTGTAATGTTCTATTATTTTCTAAGAAACCAAAACTATTGCATTACTCCGTCTATTCACCGGACCTGGCATCTTCTACGCGGCTGCCTAGCTTAACAATGTCTTCAACAAAAATCTTTCCATCTGCAAGAAAAAGACTCAACAGAAGTTAGAAGCAGCATAAATAGAGGCACATTCAGTTTTCTTGTATCAATATTGAAAGATATTGTGCAACTCCCATAAACATGCACAACATTATGATAATTAAAGGCTCTCTTACTGTTGTTCAAATACTTAAATCTCAGTATCAGCCGAAAGAAGAAAATCTGCTACAAGTTAAGCATTCACTTCAATAGTTTAAAAGGGATGGAAACAATGTTAAAAGAAAAGGAAACAGACAGACGCAGTAAGAGCTGAAATAAAGCAACTAAAAGAAATGAGCGTCATTCTCAGGAATCTGGAACCACAAAAAAATAGTTATTCTAGATAAGGAATCCTTTGGTGCTCATACAATGTTATTTCAAACTTTCCCACGTCTACTATTTTACCATGAAGGAACAAATATGTCATCGATTTGAATATACAAGTGCGTCAGGGTAATTATCTAGTTAAAGTGGCTTTTTTAGGACAGTTGAGGTCTGGAACTCTAATTCAAGGATTATGCATTGTTATTAATATGTGACTTCTATGCACATGAAAATATTAGCTAGTTGCTATTATAAAACACAGTGTGTCAACATAAAAGGCATTCTAAACGCTAACAGCTTTGGTTATTATACCAAGTAATGTCAACAGTCGATAAAGAGCTTTGAGTGATATCTGTGTTATCTTTGTGAAGATCTTCCAGAATGGGTTCCAATAACAACCATAAATCAACAGTCAAAACATGAAGGTTTCCGATTCTGAACAAAATTGAAAACTGACCTGTATCCTTGGAAAGGTTGCTGATGAGTTCTTGAACCCCTTCTTTGCCAAGAGTATCCTTCAAGTACATGGCTGCAGCTGCTAGTTCCTCCGGAGTCACTTTTCCATCATAATCCCTGTACAACAAAACAACATGCAAGTCAATTAAAAGCTAAACGTTGGACTTATGCAATTGCATATGAACATGTAACTTCCCCAGCAACTTAGGTCGCCACAAGCCACAAAACCTGACCACATTAACGAGAGAAATATAGACACGACTAATCATTACTTCCACTCATGATATGGTAATGTTCATCTGCATGGCTCATGATTAATATTCCGCCAATTCATCTTCAAAATATAACACAGATATCATTCAAGTTTTGCAAATTGCAACATGAGAATCATTCCATGATAAGGAACACATTTCTGCCTGAATGCTCGTGAAATTAAAAATAGATCAGGTAGATTAAAAGATAAGCAAAGGGAACATTTTCCCAACTTCGATCTCTATTTCATTGAAGGAGTTGGAAAAGGACACTACCTATTTAAAATAGTTCTGTACTAGTATATTCAAGATACTAATAAGTGCAACCAAAACTCTGAGAGATGTATGAAAAAGAAATGTCAAAAGCCCAAAAGTGATCATCAAGAATTTTTCTTTTTTGACAAGAATCATCAAGCAGAATCATTAAGCAAAACACTGTTATTCACCTGTCAAGTATTCGCCAATGGTCGCCAATTTTGGCATCGACGTCATCAATTTCCTTCTCCAGATTTTGAAGCATGGAATCAACCTGAAACACATTAGCCAATAATTAACATATTTCAAGTCAGCTCTAGGAACACATCACCTTCCTCTATTAGTTTCACTTGATTATCTTCTACCTCGTTTTGTATTAGTGAAACCTAGTGCATATTGCTCAATTTCTAGGCTACCTTATCTGATCCTTCAACAAACAACAACAACATACCCAGTATATTCCCACCAAGTGGGGTCTGGGGAGGGTAGGTGTATGCAGTCCATACCACCACCTCAGAACCTTATCTGATCCTTTACTAAATTAATTTTGGGATATAGAGGACAAAAACAACTTCCTTCTGTCACCACCTATAAGACTTTCATGATGAATGTCTCACCTTATCTATAAGTGCAGATGAAACCTCATCATGTTCAGAAGCATCATCATTCTCATCATGAGCAGCTCTATATGCCTTGATGGCTTCCACTTCACCAACTGTACCCTCTTCATCTACCATGCTATGATAAAGCTTGATCTGATAAGAAAAGGAATCCTCTATGAACCACAGATTCTTGTTGGGAGAATTACCAGACCATATAGACAACTACGAGACGCAGCATACATTGCATATAGTGAGAAAATACCAGAAAAACATGAATAGCAAAGAGAGCCCGGCAGTCCACAGGTGAGATTTCGTTCTTTCATCTTATTTTAATTTATCTTTTGGTTGGGAGAGAGAGAAAGAGGATGAGGATAGCTGGAGAAACAAGGCACCCTATTAATTCTCTGCTATTAATTGAATGTTCTGCTGTTTAAGAAAGTTGGAAAATTGTGACAAAACCTGATTGAGGGTAGCATAGTCTTTTTTAAATCAGTAATTGAGGTAGCATAATCTTAACATATCAACACTATGCAGAAAGCTAGCCCATACTACAATCATCAAAACTACAAGTTATCATCTCTTTTAACAAAAGGAAAAGGAAAAAGAAGGAAGGTTAAGGAGCATTTTGTTTTCTTTCCCGGAATTTATACTTTCCACCATCATCAATAACCAATACTTCCCCCATTAAAAAGTGAACATTCACCTTACCTGTGTTTCCTAGTAAAAGAAACAAACTGTTCAACTAAAAGCAAAAGGGAAACTCGGCAGGACAGAAATCAAAATCCACATGACGTCCATCAATTAAAGTAGTCAATGCTCATTAACAGATATAGGAAGGTTAACATGATAAAAGGCTATAGAATAGAAAGGACACAATAAAATGATAAACAAAAGAAAGAATCATTAAGAGGTAGTTTTAACATAAGAGATCCCCATTTTCCTTTTCTTGGTCTGGTTTCTCGTATAGTTTGGCTTCTGAAAGACATACCTCTTTATTTACAAGCCTCAGGAATTCTTCACGCTCTTGGCTAACAGACTGCATAAAATAGAGTTATAAGAGATTGAGAGAAAAGACCAGGTACTGAACAATCCAAAACTTTTTAAGTCCATCCTTACAGAAGCAGAAGCTAGAACAGCCAAGGCACGGCTAATTTTACATAGCTGCTCTTGTTTGTCAATTGCTCTTGCTCGAGCTTGCTCTTGCGCTTCTGTAGCTGTTGGAATAGTCATCTCTTTCAATGCCACATCCTCTTGACTACAAACAGATTCCTTCCTTCTAGTTTTCTCTTCTTCCTCTTTCTCCTCTTCTTCCTGTGGACAATTACAATTAGCTCTAAGCAGAAGATAACTGATTTTTACACATCTTGATCTATAAAACATGTGCCTTAAGAGGCAGATTCATTTCCTGGCGGATAACATAGTCAAACAATAGAATCCACAGTTAAGAGAACAAGAAAAAGATCCCACTGCTACATAGCAGCAGGGGGCTCACAAAAGATTGCAGCATCAGACACACTGTTCATTTGACAAGAAAAAAGACATCAACCTTGATAAGCTCCTCCTGCATTTCAAGATATTCCAGTTTCCTCCTCCTTTCCGAGAGCGAATCTTCAGATGGCAGGGAAGTGATGCCCACAGTGTCCACAACTTCATCTGGTAGCGAAGACAGTGTAGCTCCAACAGCCTCCTCTGGCTTCAACCTTCCAGAAACAGTGAAAGATCTGCTCCCAGCATGAAAGGAAAAAGCAGGTCATGAGTGCTCAAAGGTGAACAAACTAATCAGCTGCAAGTTGAACAATCTTCCAGAAAATGGGTAATCAGCCCACGCATATACTAGTGTACAGGTTCTGAATTTCAGAGAGAGAGAGAGAGAGAGAGTAATACATTGAGATACCTGGACAAGATCAGAAGTGAAGAAGGTACTGAATGGTTAAGTGACAAATCCAACCAATCTCGAAGCTGCACATAAGAATATCAATATCAGAACAAAATACTATAATCTTCTAGAAGTGGTGATTACTAAAAACCTTCTTACCATAAATAAATATTAACACCAAGTTGCTGTCCTACACAATATTTTTCACAAGTAACTAGTAAAGTTATTGCCATGTGACCAGGAGGTCACGGGTTCAAGCCTTGGAAACAGCCTCTGGCAGAAATGCAAGGTAAGACTGCGTACGATACACCCTTGTGGGTGGGGCCCTTCCCCGGACACCGCGCATAGCGGTAGCTTTAGTGCACCGGACTGCCCTTTTATATGATATGATCTTCGCTACCAAAAACTTGCATTGCATATTGAAACAAGATATAACTACTTTCGAGGATCCTAATTATTCTTTTCTCTGCACATTGTTAAACCAAGAAACTGTTGAACTGAAAGACAAAAGTCTTATCTCTGACAGAAAACTAACAGCAGACTTATTTGATTGTTTGACAGAGAAAGTGACGGGCATAAAGAAATTCACTAATCCAGAGAACTACATCAATGACTTTAAAGTTCACCGAATACATGCTTAATCGACTTTGAAGCTCATTTCCCTTATATTGGTTTATGAAACCAGAGATAGACTTATTCATTTATTTCCATAATTCCTCCAAAGGAAGTACATATTCTTCTCTTCTAGTTTTCCTGCAACAGAAGGAACTTAAAGACATTTCTTTTTCCTTCTATAAAATTCAACCTTTGCAAGGGGTTAAGAAATGAATACGGGGAAATAATAACAACATAAACTTCTCCTCCCTTTGGCGTTCTTACTTCTTACTTTCTTATCAAAATATAGGCAGATATTGCAAGTGCAATCCAATATCTAATAATGCGGCTGAATAATCTGCTGCAATTCAGTAAAAACTATTGACAGGATATCCACATAATATCAAACTGGACAAAGTACATCACTATTGATATTTTACAACAAAACTAACGAAGAACCTGTTGGCGCATTTCTTCCATGGAAAGTAAACCAAGCATGCCTCGCTCTCTACAATCTTCACGAAGTTCAGCTTCTGAAAGGGACTCCACACCTTCAGCTTGAATCAATTTGTCATCTTCTTTAATCCTACGGAAATCATAGGATATTCAATATCACATATATTTGACTAGATGCAACTGTACAAGGATGAAACTAATTACTTTGAAAGTAGCTCGTACTTTATATATGACATGTTAATGAACATATAGCCATGTTCCTTCTATTTCTCAAAAAACAAAATCTAGATACTTGAGAAATTGCTTGGCTGTTATATCTCCAAGAACATGCATTACTTCACATTTTCCCCAGGCAATTCAACTGTTTGTTAGAAAATTAATGCTGACAAAGACGGACTGGTAAAGTTGCAATGTCTGTGCTACGGATTAATGTAGCTACTAGCTTCTTGTTAGAAGAGTAAACAGTTCTTTCCATCAACAATTAAACAAAAAGATGTTATCTTGGGGGGTCTCTTGTAGGTCATAAAAGCAGTGCAAAAACTATATCCATCGGCAAACAACAAGTCGATCACATTATTTTATTCCAATAAAGTGAAAATATTTGCAATTACTTTCTTCTGGAGTCTGGTGAGATTTAAGCTTGTTTCAGCTACATAGATTGTCAATACCAAAGGACAAGCACAATTAAACAAACTGTAACCTCTCTCAAGACTGTTCAGAAGTCAAGAGAACTGAATATACATCCACATGAAAGATCATTTTCTTATTTCTGTTGACAAACTAAACAGATTGATATATTAGGCCTGTTTATCCACATGAAAGAGCATTTTCTTATTCCTGACAACAATTTTCTAGACACTGCTTCAAACAATTTGTTCATAGTTCAAACACCATCACCAAATGAGTTTCATGCTATACTGGAGATTCGGGAAGTGACTCACTACCGAAAATGTTAGTGGAACCTTCTTTTCTTGTACCTCCACAAGCATTAAGAACAAGTCAAAGTATGGCCTACTTCACAAACTGTGATTGACTAAAAAGAAAACATTCAGAACATCTAGAACAATCTTTAACATGCAATTTTCTTTAAACAATACCCTACATGGGAACATGTGGCACACCTTTGCAACCTCTTCCGAAGCATAAAACGCAAATAAGCATCTGTTCCATATGGACTGATCCCCATATACTTGCACATACTTACTAATCGAGGCCTGAGAAATAGAGAGGATTCAATACCTTCCATATTCAGAGATTAGATTGCACATCAAGTTGACTAGATTGAACCATAGAGAATAAAAAAATTAGTTGTAGTCCCAACCTGCTTATATTATCTAAGGTAAGTTCATCATTGAACAGCTTGGCAAAGCCTAAAATTTCTTCATTCGTGACTCCTGCACCTCTTCTAACCTGCATGAAGTTATAAGGCCATATTCAGACTAGCAGAATGCAATCGATCCTTGTGGCACTTCCCGTTTCATATTTTTAGCCTCGGGAGGCATGTAGGGGGCAGTGATGATCTAAGTTGCTCGGTGTCGGATCCTTCAAAAATAGTGTATTTCTGAAGGATCCGACACGGGTGCGTCAACATTTTTGGAGAGTCCGAGCAACTTAGGTGATGATTGTACATCAAGATTGAGTCACCTTGCTCAGAAACTCATCAAGATCTTCAGCTGTTTTCTTCAGTTCACCACTCCGGGAGTTTTGGACTTCTTTAGCCATCTCCTTCACGGTATCTTGAAGAAACTTTGCATATTCTATCCTCGCAATCAGCCTCCTCTTTAATGCTTCCTATAGGTGAAGCATTCCAAGCAAGTAAATTGATGATCTTAAGGAGGATAAACTCTTTGGCTTAAGTAAACGCAAAAGTAACATCTGAGATTGTTAATGCCACTGCAATTTGATTGAATGAACGCAGAATCATTTAACCAGTACATGGTACGGAACATATATTGAGATATCAAGGCCTATAATTACATATCAGCATAAATATACGACATCACAAAAGTAAAAAGATTACAGACTTCTTAGACAATACCAAAGATTTTAGTTTTACAATTTTAAAGAAAAGATTTGACCTGTTCTTTCATTTTGTCTTGAAAAGTAGATGGCAACATGTTTGGAAACAGCTTCAAGAATACAGGTAATAAAAATTCCATGAATGGGACAATGATGAAGACAGCAAACGGAACAAGCCTGAACATATCAGCTGTAGTGCGCGTCAACTGTTGTCTCTCTCTTCTAGAAAGACTCTTTCCACTAGCTAGCTTTATCAGCAGTCTTGAACTGATCCTCATGTCAGCCCATAGGAGCTTCAAACCTAGCCAATAATGTTGCAGAGTAGATTTAAACTCATGTCTCCAGTGAGCAAGTTTTTTGGCCCAATCTTCCCTGAATAAATATCCAAAATGATAAAAAGGAAAGCATGCGACTCAGCACTATCAGAGACACTTCTTGTTTAGCCAAAAATAAATCAACAGGTTCTAACAATCCTAACCTACTCATTGAGGCCACCGCTCTCAAAGAGGGACCAATCCCCAAAAGTGTTGCCCATACTCTCTGTATAACAGATTTAGCAACCTTCTGAGATTCCTGCAGCCGTTTTGCTTTTGCTTTGGCCTTTGCAGTACTTAATCCTACAACAGCTTGATCACATTCCTCTGGAGAAGCTTCACTTTTCTTTTTGGCAATCAATTCTTCATCATCACTTCCCAAATCAGGTTGTTTTGCTGTTGCTGTAGAAGCACAACGTACAGAGTTCGGCCAAAACCTCATGCCAGTCAAAGAAGTAACATCAACTCTTCTATTTACATAACCAAATACTGTAGTATTATAATATTTTGGCTGGAAGAATCCTAAACCCGACAATCTTGAAAATCCATCATTTATTGGAGAAATTTCGTCATGAGCCTTTCTTTTATCTGGACCTTGACAAGTACAATTCATAGATGAGCTGAAACCACGGGAGTCAAAATAATGAGCAGATCGCCCATCACCCCAACTCTGTAAATTTTGAATAGACCGAACAGAGACATTCAAATAGTCAGAAAGGAGCTTCCTCCTCCGTAGAATCGCCCTAGAAGCCATTAATTGCCTCTTCACTAACAAACAAAAATTATCATGTTCAGCAAGTGGCACACAAGTTATTCAAATTAGATGTAACACCAGCAGTGAAATTGCAAACCAACAACAACAACAACAAACCCAGTATATTCCCACATAGTCCCACATAGTGGGGTCTGGGGAGGGTAAAATGTACGCAGTCCATACCACTACCTCCGAAGAAGTAGAGAGGCAGTTTCCGATAGACCCCCAGCTCAAGACAAAGGACCGTAGACAGTGAAACTGCAAACCATATCCGATTAATTGCATATTAGAGGACAATGTTCATTTCTTCTATTTCTTATAAGTATACAGAAAACACATGGAACGCCAGCAATAAAATGCAAATATGCTCTAGAGATATATGCACACACACATATTTATCCTTCTAGAAGATTTTATGATGTGCCTTCAAGTATGTATATACTGTATAGCATGCAAGGTTGTGGCTCAGCTATCGATGAAACCAGAATGTAAGACTAGAATTGAAGTCCCACCAGAAATAATAAATAAATAAATAAGCTTATTTCATTACATATAGGGTAGACGGGGTAACTCAATATCCGTGTTGGTGGAAGGATCAACTAGCTGGTGGATTAGTCGAGATGCGTGCAAATTGGCACAACACCACCATTACACACACATATTAACTGACTTTTTTTTTTTTTTGATAACCGTGGTGTCTGGGCCAGCTTGTGCGCACCTCGACTAAATCCACGGGATACCTGCCACCTCCCACCAGCAATAGGTACCAGGTAACTCTGTCCACCAATGCTAGAACAGATGGGAAGAAAACACCTAGTGTTTGTCTCTGCGGGGAATTGAACCTGAGACCTCATGGTGCTCATCCCAATACAATGTTTTCTCCTTTCACTTCATCTTAATATATATAACTACAAATTTGCGCTATAACTTAAAAAGGAACTTGCAAACAACAAGTAGAGCTAAAACTAAGTTACACAAGACAGAAGCATTAAAATCGATTGATCGCCTATCACAAGATAATTTTCTCCTCTTAACATCACAAATCGTGCTAAAATTGAAGAAAATGCAAACACTAACTAATTAAAAAAACAAAAAAAGCTACAGAAAAATTTGTTCTCAGACAAAATTGATACTGCAAAATGAATTATGATTCTCCCGAGATTAAAACTGATGAATATTCTACAGCTGAAAACATTTAAAGTGATGATGAAAATAACTTCGACACTTACAAATTTCTCCTCTTTTGATGCACAGAGAAAATAGCTTTTGCATAGAAATTCACACTGTCAATTTTACCAGCTAAAATTAAACAACTTTTTTCCTCTTAACATCGCAAATTCTGCTAAAATTTAAGAAAACACACTCACTTACAAATCACAGAACAACAACAACAACCACAAACCCAGTGTATTCCCACATAGTGGGGTCTGGGGAGGGTAAGATGTACGCAGTCCATACCACTACCTCCGGAGAAGTAGAAAGGCTGTTTCCGATAGACCCCCGGCACTTACAAATCACAGAAAGTTACAAAAAATTGTTTTCACACAAAATTGATACTGCAAAATGAACAATGATTCGCGATACTCCGCAGCTGAAAAAAATTCAAAGTGATGATGAAAATAGCTTCAACACTTACAAATTTATGTGAATTTTGTTTTCACACAAAACTGATACTGCAAAATGAAAAGATGATTTGCTAGATTAAAACTCATGAATTATCCTCCTCAGCTAAAAACATTCAAAGTGATACTGAAAATAGCTTCCACACTTGCAAAAAAACACACTTACAGGAACCAAAAAAGAAATTGTTTTCACACAAAATTAATACTGCAAATGGAAAATTCGTGATATTCCGCAGCTGAAAAAACTCAAAGTGATGATGAAAATAGCTTCTACACTTGCAAAAAAAAAACACTTACAGGAAAAAAAATGTTTTTCACACAAAATTGATACTGCAAATGATAGACGATTCTCGATATTCCGCAACTGAAAACATTCAAAGTGATGACGAAAATAGCTTACACACATGAAAAAAAAAAGCAGTTTTCACACAAAATTGATACTACAAATGAACGGCAATTCTCGATATTCCGCAGCTGAAAATATTCAAAGTGTTGATGAAAATAGCTTCCACACTTAAAAAATAATTTAATTTTTTCCTCTTAACAAGGAAAATTCAGCTAAAAAATTATTTTCAGACGAAATTGATAGTGAAAAAATTCAAAGTAATGATAAAAATAGCATCGCACTTACAAATTTCTCCTTATTTGATGCGCCAGAGAAATTGATTTTGCAGATGAATTTACGATATATGTATGAAAAAATTTGAAAATGATTAATGGATTTTGAGTGTTTACAGAGAAAAGGGAAAATGGAGGAGAAAAAATAGGAAGGCTTTTAGGGTCATTATCTATATATGGGAGTTTATTAGGACAAAGAAGCAAAGCTGAGATTTTGGGTTAAATTGGAGGGTTTTAGTAATCAGCTGTGGTGCATGTACAACTTAGTTTGTGTACAACAAACATTTTGGACCAGTGATTATTTTTCTTTTTTTAGAAGAAGAAATATTAGAGGGAGATAACTATTAATGACATGAAGCAGTTACAGTTTATTGAGTACCTGATCCTAAATAGAAAAGTGTGGAAGATGTGGATTGGGGTAGAGGGTTAGTCAGTGGTGGACTCAGACTTTTCACCAAGTGGGTTCAATTTATAAAAAATAAATACGCAACAAATGAAACAAAGAAAAGTTTACTTAATTAAAAACATATTATTACAATATTATTCTACGAGTTTTCATTTCTTGAAACCTATTCATAATACTTTCATGAGAAATAGTATTAAATTTTTTTTTTCTACATAAGGCACCATACAACTACTCATGAAACCACCATCCATTCGATTTCTCAATTCACTCTTGATCAACGTCATTGTCGAAAAGACTCTTTCAACTGTAGCAGTGACAACCGGCAGGAGCAATGCAAACTTTACAAGACGAAACACAAGAGGATAATTAAAGTGTTTTTTTGTCTTAACTAGATCCTTGGAAAGGTCACCAAGTCCTTTTAGATTAAAAAATCTTTCATCAACATCACGAACATCAACAATATAAGTCTCTAGCTGATTCTTGAGAGTAATCATTATATTTTCACCAAAATCATCAGGATATAATTCAGTCATTCGCAATATCTTGTTTATGTCAAAATTAGAAAATGAGTTAACAGGATTCAAGCAAGCAACCCTACTAAGCAAATCCATTCTCACCTCATTAAAATGATCATTGAGTTCTTGAAGTTGCCAATCAATAATTTAAAAAAAAAACTTCCATGCGATAGTGATGTGAGATAGTATAATCAGCAACTCTTCATCGAGATCTTCCAAAAATTACATAGAACTCATTAAAACTGGATATCAAAATATCATACCTGACACAAAATTCATACACATTTTTTATAAGTGGATCCCATCCTTCATTCCGTAAATCTTGCAATCGTTTTTTCACCACTTTAACAAATAGAACAACATTTGCAATATCTTGTTCTTTCTTCTGTAAGGATTCATTAAGCTCATTTGTGATTGCTAAAATATCTCTCAGTAAGTGCAATATCAAAGCAACCTCAAATGTTTGACAAGTTCTGTGATATCCTGTTGCCCTAGCTTTTTCTTCAACAGATTCAAAATCAACAACAATAGTATCAAGGACATCAGTAATAGAACCAAACATACTAATAAAGTTCTTAAACGATTTATAGTGTGAACCCCAACGAGTATTAGCAGCTCTAGCAAGACCAAGTTCTTGATTCAAGCCCTTACCAGTTTCAATCTCGCCCATATCTAGGGCCTCTTGAACTTTTTCTGCTTGAGCTTGTCAAAGTTCATCCATTCGTTTAAAAGAACCTCCTACGACATTTAATACATTGGAAATCAATAATACAAGTTCTCCAACTTGAAAACAGTTTTTAGATACACCAACAAGAGTCAACTAAAGTTGATGAATAAAACAATGAATTGCATGAGCTGATCTACTTTTTTGCTGAATCAAAACTTTAAGGCTACTTAGATGCCCTTGCATATTGCTTGCTTCATCATAGTATTGCCCTCGCATACAAGATAAACTCAAAAAATGTTAAGTAAGATAGTTAACAACTGTTTCTTTTAAATATAAAGCACTAGTATCATGAACATGGACAATCCCTATAAATTATTCCACATCAAATCCCCCACTATCAACAAATCGCAAAACAATTGCCATTTGCTCCTTACGTGACACATCACAAGATTCATCTACTAGCAATGAGAAATAATCACCTTTTAGATCCTCCATAATAGCTTTAATTGATTCAAGTTTACATGTAGTGATAATATTCTTTTGAATTTTATGAGAAGTCAATTGATTATTTTTTGGAGCCTTTTTCAACACAAGATCTCTAATTCTATCACACCGACTTGCATACCATGAAAGAATTTCAAGAAAGTTACCCTTATTCAATGATGATTAATCTTCACGATGTCCACGGAATGCCAATACTTGATTCAAAAGGAGTCTCACCATATCAACAGAAGCTTGTAAACGAATTTTGTATTCAAGCTTGGTTTGATTGGATGGCATTACAAATGCGGCTTGAATTAATTGTTCTTGTCGCATTAGATCTTTACACTTTTTCTTTGCCTGATTGTGATCACTGTTCGGCCCTCCAACATGCGTATCTAATCTTTTTTTTTGTGCCAACTTCTGAATCCTATACTTGAAAATGCTTCACCTCCACCTTGATGAATGCTTTCATCTTGAAATAAATAACAACATAAAAAATAAGCGGCATCTTCAATTTCACTAAACTCCAACTAATCATGATATATTTTATACCATTTACGATTAAAACGACGTTTTAATCCAGAAATATCTCTTTGAGAAAATTCGCGAACTCGAAGTTGATGAAGACCTCTTTGAATATATGCTCGCCTAGTCTCATCACGATCATTCGGATGATATTCCCAAATAGATTTTCGTTCTTTTGGATCTGCCGGTAAAGAATTCAAGTTTACTCCTTGAATTTATTTTTCAGCAGAATGATGATTTTCTTCTAATTGATTCAAGTTCTCTTCCACGCGAAGAGTATTTTGAGCGGATGAACTTGATTGTGCCAACTTTGACGATACCGGAGCAAAATATCTCTTCATTGAATTTAGAACGTGTATTGCCGAACTAAACATCTCATTAGAAAAGTAAGAGTTATTGTACGCATTTGAATTTTAAAATTTTGTAAAAAAAGTAACTAAAATTGAAGAGAAAATCAATTGTGATTTTCTTCAATTTTAAGTAGAAAGAATTTAAGTTGAAGAAATAAAAATAACCGCAATAATTTTATATCTATAAAAGATTAAAGTAGAGGATAAAGAACAAAGAACAAACTTGATAAATCTTTTGATTGATGTGAGATTGATTCTTGTTTATTTTTTTTGCTTGGAGGCTATAGGGTTTTTTAATTTTCTTTATGTTGTAGGGAATGAGGAATAAGGTGAATTAAGGATTGGAGAATTAGCATATTTTTAGGAAAAAAATTTGAAAAGTAAACCTTTTTTTTACCCAAAAACGTGTAGGTTGCTGCTTAAAAGTTTTTTAAAAGGACTGCTGCAATTCAGGTTCGAACTCGCGATGTGGGCATTCGAATTTGAACCTGCTTTCACTGGGCTAGCGACTTAAATTGTTCAAGGTGGGTTCAGATTTTAATATATACTATTATTAAAAGGACTTCTTAAAAGTTTTATAAAACGGACTGCAGCAATCCAAGGTCGAACCTGCAACGTGGTCATCTATACTTGAATCCGCTTCCACTCGGCTAGTGGCTTAACATGTTCAAAGTAGGTTCAAATTTAAATATATGTCATTATACTTATAAGGACTGATATATATATACAAGTATATACGGTATAATTTTTCGACAAAGTGGGTTCATATGAACCCACTTGAACCATGGTGGGTCCGCCCCTGGGGTTAGTGGGTAGGTGTGTATCCTTGCTAGTAGGAAAGAGTGCCTTGTTTGTATTTGTGTGTATGATCGGAGTGTTATGTTTGTGTCTTGTAGTTCCTTATTTATGATGTTTTGATGATGTTTGTGATTTTCTGATAGATTGAGTATAACATTACTTTATAAGTGTCTTGTTTTTTTTATTATCTATTGATGTATTATATCACTTTATTTGTTGTGTCTATCTTTTCTATTATTGTTATTTGTCGTGAGTCTATCGCAAAGTCTCTCTACTTCATCTAAGGTAGTGATATAGACTGCGTATATTTTACCTTTTCAAATCCCACTTTGTAAAAATACACTGAATATGTTGTTATTATTGATTGGTTTTTAATATTCATTGTTTTTTCTTTTTGTTTGCCTTTTTATTTAGTCCAACGAAAACATAAAAGTGAAATTTAAGGGGTTTGAATGTAGATTGATCTTATCTATCTTTCTTATGGAATAGAAAGGTTGTTTTTGAGAGATTTTTGATGCAAATGATTTATTATCAGAACAGGCAAGAAAGGAAAAAAAAATAATAGTAGTAAAGCATGTTGGATGAGCATGTTTAATGTGCGAACAAAAGTGCTACATTGGTTGCTGAAAAGATTGAGATGCGATATATAAAGTGTAGAATCTTTTAATGATGTGAGACCTTTTGAAAAAAACTGTGCACAATTGATGTAAAATGGATAATATCACACCATGTAAGAGTATCTTTGGGCTACACTTGAGGCGAGGGTCTTCCGGAGACAACTTCTCTACTTCCTTGATACGGGACAAAAAAAAGAGAAACACGAAACAACTCCAAAACAGTCCACTAATCTTAAGGATTTGAGAACTAAGAGGGAGACCACTCTCGGATTCACTACAACAACAAGAAGAATGAAATATAAGGGTGTGTTTCAACCCCAAAACAGTAGCAACACAACAAGAACAAGATGAACAATAGACAAATTTCGGATTGCACATTAACAACACAAACACACGGTTACAACATCAACACTACTACACGATTACAAAGAAACACAATGATAGATAGTTAGAAGAATTGAAGGTATAATCTTAACAACCCAAAAACCTATTCCACTCTTGGACCTTTAACATCATACACAACAAATACCTAACTCTTACGTTGTCACAAAAGTGACCTCGATCTCCCAAGCATCTAACGTTTCCAAGCTTGAATCCAACACGAGTGATTCTGCACTCAAGTTGATTTCCCTAGTTACTATGTTTCGGCCAAGAGGCCATTCTCTCAAGAGAGGGTGTTTCAATCTTACAACTTTCAATATTCAATCAAAACTAATGACTAAAACCCTACATTATTCTATTTATAGTAGGTTACAAAATTAAGTGTGAAATGTCCAAAATGACCCCTCAGTCAAATGCTTCAATAGGCGCCCTTGGAGTGCTATGTATGGACGGTTTTGGTGTTCATTTAGGTGCTCCTTTGCACTTCATTTGAACACACCAAGTCTCGAGTCTAACATACGCCCTCATAAGTCCATCTACGCGATTGTACTCATATCATCCTCCCCTTCTTGAAAAGGATTCGACCTTGAATCCGTACCTTGCAATATCAAGAGAAGACAGACAAGCACACATCCTCATGACACGAGGGTTAGGGTTAGCAAAAATAAACACATTAATATGCCATGCCGAGGGGAAACAAATTTAAAGTATATCCATGGGTCCTTTGTATTAAACATAAAAATATTAGTATAAATGTGACAAAGGAAGTAGCTCGGATAAATACCAAAACAAAATGAAAACAGGCCGAGAGTTATCCTTTCCCACCTTAAGATGGTACCGGGATCAAATGGAAGAATTAGCCAAGGTCCTAACCCGAGGCTAGCCCTTCCTTCCCCTAGAATGTCACTCCCACATTCACATACAAAAATATTTTCATACACATGATCTCTATGAACAGAACTAATCGTAATGCTTTTACCACACAAGATGTTCAAAGAGTCATATGCATTATCAAGATCAATTCTATAGACACCATCACTAACTTGCGAATTTTTAAGCACTTCATTCATATGCCCAAGTAGTGAACTACATTTAAGAGTAAATTGATCATCATGAACACCAAGAGTACTCATTTTCGAGACTGCACATTCCTTGCCCATAAGAGTACTATCATCTTCCAAGAAGAGATTTCCATCTTTAGGAGAAATGTTGTCATTCCATAGTGAGTTAGCATATTGGCTATAGCCTTCAAGTCAAGCTATACCATCATTTTCACCACTAGGTTCATTAGGAGTGTTTATATCATCTTCAAACAAAATATTAAACCTAAAGAGAGCATGGTCTATCTCACGGACAGATTTGGAACTAGCAAATGTTTCACTCTCTATAAGTTCACTATCAAGTACCAAAAATGTTTCAATCTCCTCTTTACCTTGGTGTGGGTCGGGGCAGCTCACCTCTTCCTTCGGGAAGCTTTCATCGCAAGGTGCTTGGACAATTGGATTTTGTGGGTAGAGTTTGGGTAGCAATTGGCGTATAATTTCAATATGCCGTTTCATGCCTTCAATATTGTCATTGATGCGATCGCATGTGGCATTGAATTAGAGGGGAGCTCCAATTCGAAGCGTTATTGAAATTATGGGCAGCCATTGTACCTAACAAAAAAAGACACAACAAACAAAGAAAACAAACAAACTTGTTAGATCAAAAATGTCTCACCACACTCTCACTCTCGGTTTTACCTCGCACTTGGTTTCACAAGTGTTGAAAGTCGGTTTGTACTTCGTGAGTGATTGAGTGTCAAGTCTACTCTTGTCCAGGAATGGATTTTTGTTTGAAACTCAAATGAAATCTTGTAGGACTTGAGTCAAGAACTAACAACGAATTCAAAAAGATAAAAGTACACAACAAATGTAAACACGAGCAAACGGACACAAAACTAACTTACAAGCTAGTAGGAGATCACTAGGTTGTCAATTAGTGTTCGAACCAACAAATGAACTAAGAGATAATAAAATGAAACTAAGAAATCTAAAATTTGAGCCAAAATTTGTTGCGTGAACAGTAACTTGATGACGTGGCAGCCACGTATTGGTTGTGGTTTCTAACAATTTTTGTTGTCCAATTTCAAGTCTTGGTCAATTTTCAATATGGACTTTGGTGGAATTTGTTTAAGGAGGGAAATTCAAACAAGTCTTGGAGCCCTTTTCAAATTGCAAGTTTCAAGACTTTGACTTTACTTGTACTTCTCCTTAAAACATGGGTCCTTGAATCATGAAAAGTTGTTGGAAAGTGGTTGAGATGTGGTTGACTAGTTGATGAGTGATGGCAAGTCTTTCAAGACTAACAAAGATTCACCTTTTTCCCTCCACCTTTATAGATCTAAGGTTCACTTTATTTTAACAAGTTATGAAGGTTGTGAAGAACTTCAAGTACAAATCAACAATCACCAATAACAACCAACAACAATTCTCCAAGAACACCAACAATTTCACACGGCCAACTTCCAATTTTCACAATACAATATCTTCAATACTTGGCCAAGACAACTACAACTTCAACAAAATGGTTCTTAGGCCACCAATGAACAACAATATCACGTGGCCAAGATTATAACAACAATAAGATGAAGGACATAAGGCCAAAACAGTCCACCACAATAATGTTCAACAACAAATCAGTCAAGTCCAAGTTCACGAAAACAACACCAACAATGTAAGCTCAAACTTAGATTTAGACTCAAGAGTGTTAAAAATGAAGAAAACTAACATTAGAAACAACAAAACAAGTAAAAATCTCGGCCAAGACACAACAATAACACAATTTCGGCCAAGAACACAAAATGGACAGATTTGCTTCTTTTTGATTTTTCAGTTTTCTAACACTTTTCTTTTTAATTTTTCTATCAAGCAAGCCCAAGATCGATCTTGTAGGAACAAGATCAATCCATTCTTTGATACCAAATGATACGGGACAAAAAAAAGAGAAACACGAAACAACTAAAAAAAGAGAAACACGAAACAACTCCAAAACAGTCCACTAATCTTAAGGATTTGAGGACTAAGATGGAGACCACTCTCGGATTCACTACAACAACAAGAAGAATGAAATATAAGGGTGTGTTTCAACCCCCAAACAGTAGCAACACAACAAGAACAAGATAAACAATAGACAAATTTCGGATTGCACATTAACAACACAAACACACGGTTACAACATCAACACTACTACACGATTACAAAGAAACAAAAGGATAGATAGTTAGACGAATTGAAGGTATAATCTTAACAACCCAAAAACCTATTCCACTCTTGGACCTTTAACATCATACACAACAAATACCTAACTCTTACGTTGGCACAAAAGTGACCTCGATCTCCCAAGCATCTAACGTTTCCAAGCTTGAATCCAACACGAGTGATTTTGCACTCAAGTTGATTTCCCTAATTACTATGTTTCGGCCAAGAGGCCATTCTCTCAAGAGAGGGTGTTTCAATGTTACAACTTTCAATATTCAATCAAAACTAATGACTAAAACCCTACATTATTCTATTTATAGTAGGTTACAAAATAAAGTGTGAAATGTCCAAAATGACCCCTTAGTCAAATGCTTCAATAGGCACCCTTGGAGTGCTATGTATGGACGGTTTTGGTGTCCATTTAGGTGCTCCTTTGCACTTCCTTTGCACACACCAAGTCTCGGGTCTAACATACGCCCTCATAAGTTCATCTACGCGATCGTACTCGTATCACTCCTTGAGGTAGGTATGCGCACATTTTACCTCTTCATACCTTATTTGTGAAATTTTACTAGATATGTTATTGTTGTTGTACGAGAGTGGACAGATAAACGCAATCAATGAAGCAACATGTAACAAATTGAAAAAATGAAGCAAAAGATACTCTCCATTCATTTTTACTTGACAAGTCTATTAAGAAAATATTGATTTATATGATTATTTTACAACACTATCTCTATTGATGTTTAGTATTAGATTTAGAAAAATGATTTGAAGAATAAGTAATTACTGCTAAGGGTAAAATATAAAAGAATTATCTTTTTGATATGTTAAAAGTGACAAGTGAAAATTTACTTTTAAACTTATATTGCCGGGTGGAAGTATAAATCAAATCTAACTTTGAGTGATAAACTCTTGAGATATGAAAATGTGGAAGTGAAAATAGGAAATTTTAGTTAATTTGTCTAGTTGTTAATGTATAGTTAGATCTCTCGATAATCATTTTCTATTGCTGCATTTTACTATAATGGTCATGTTCTCTATAATAACGGTTTACTACAACAGTCAAAAGATATTCAAACAAATATTGTCACTATAAAAATATTTGAATGTATATAACATGGTAGGATGTTGTAATTCTCCATGTATAGAAGGTAGGACAATTATTAACATACCATAATGTTACAATATCATAAATACCAAATCCATCCCTATTTATGGAGTGATTATTCATTCTTCAAATTAAAAGACATATACTAAATATATGAAGGATTAATATAATCTTATACACAATAAATATATCATGGAATTTTCACTATATAAAGGTTATAGGTATAGCATATGCTTTAGCACATCGAGTTGCCTTGTCCTTCAATTTTTTTGTTTTCCATCAACCAAATTCAATTTAACATGGAATTGAACTTGGAAATCATTTCCACAAAGTTCATAAAACCATCGTCACCAACGCCAGAACATCTAAAGAATTACAAGTTATCGTTCTTTGATCAGCTCGCAGAAAGGGAACATATGCCACTACTACTTTTCTATCCACGTGGCGATGAGTCTCTCATCGCTGACTTGTCATTTGATGAGAGACTCGAAAAATCCCTTTCCAGGGTTTTAACTCATGTTTACCCTGCAGCAGGAAGGTTGTCAAATGATGGATTGTCAATTGATTGTCTTGACCAAGGTGTAAAGTTTATAAAAGCCAAGGTCAATTGTGAATTCAATGATTTCATCAATCAGGTACAAAATGACCTTAATCTCGCCCCGTTATTCTTTCCGGAGGACATCCGGGATTTGAAGGACGCGGATTTTAACACCACTCCACCTATGGTTGTACAGGTTACTGAGTTCGAATGTGGTGGAATTGCTGTGTCCATTAGTGCATCGCACCCCGTGATGGATGGATTCACTAATTTTAAATTTGTTTACGAGTGGTCTAAAGTGTGTAAATTTGGGATTCCGAGTGAGGAGATAAATTTCCTGAGTTTTGATTTTGGTGAGATTTTTCCAGCAAGAGATTTATCGAGTATTTTCCCCCCTCGTGTTCATCCGCAAGATTCGGAAGAAAAAATTATCGGTAAGAGATTTTGTATTGATGAAGTAACTATATCAGGGCTCAGGGACAAGTTAGCAAAAGCAATAGATTCAGGGGAACTGTTCTTTAAGCCCTCTAGGGTTGAAATTATCACCGCGATTTTATGGAGGGCTTTGATTCGTGTTTCAGAAGCAAAACATGGATATTTGAGGCCTTCGTTAGTTTTCTTTCCAGTGAATATACGTGGGAAAATTTTGCTACCTCTAAAAGGGAACGCTTTTGGGAATTATGTAATGGATGCTCCGATCCTATTTGTCCCGGGGAAGAACAAGATGGAGCTCCACGATTTTGTAACATTGATTAGGAGTTCGGTGCAAAAAGCTATCGATGCTTGTGTCATAGGTTCATCCGATGATATAGTCGCGAATGTAGCCAATTCATACAAAGAAATTTTCATGTCAAAAGACTGGGGAATTGGCAATGATGAAGTTGATAGGAGTGTAATTTCGAGTTTGTGCAAATTTCCAATGAAGGATGCTGATTTTGGTAGGGGAAAACCGAGTTTGATGCATTTTGGATTGCGAGATTTTCATAGTTGTTGGATGTATGACGGAGAAAATGGAAGTATTTGTGTGCAAGTTGACTTGAAGGATCCTTATATGCGCTTATTTGAACGCGATAGTGATATCAAGACTTTCACCAAGTTTTATTAATTATATTTGCACATCAAATTAAAGCAATTATTGTAACAAGAAGAGCGCGAACTCATTCTCAAGCATGCTGGTTTTTTTATGATATCTATAGTAATTCTAAGAGTTTTATCTAGTTTCAATGTTGCATTTTTTTTTATCTTGGACCATGTTATCAAGGATTTTGCTAAGTTTTAGTTGTTCTAAGAGTTTTCTATAGTATTTGTTTTTCTTTTAATGAGTTATTTTTTTTTCTTTAATTCCATTAATTTAGATTGTATTATCAATTCCTTGGGGGAGAAAGGACTAAAGGAGAAAATGTGCAAGTGGAGGTAATTTTTTGGGTGGGGACTTTGTTAGAGGTTGTTTAGTTATTAGAATATTTTATTTTTTCAAAAAATTATTTTAATTTAGTGAAAATTGTAGTATTTGATCATAAGAATTTTAAAGACAATTTAAAATTATATTTAAAAAAATGAAAATAAGTTAAACTTAGTTTCATTTTTTTTAATTTTTATTTCTCTCACAATAAGAGTACAGTATATGTAAGTTAAAATCGAACAAAAAATAAAAAGTAATACAAAGTCAAATAAACTATCATTACTGATTTACTGTACAGCCAAAATATTGACTCAAACTTAAAAATACCTAATTAATTTGTTATGATCATGGAATTTTTTCACTTTTTCAGAATTTTTTTCCACTTTATATCAAATACAACTCCAAGTGTGTGAGAATTTTCATTGTGATTCTAAAATTAGTTACTATAAAAGAGACGTGATGAAGTGTTTAAAGTAATCTCATTGGGTACCATTTTTATCTTTCTTTTCCAATTTAAAATGTAAAAACCAAAAAAAAAAATACAAAAATGAAATATCTATAAACTATTAAACTATAAAAATTAAAAGAAAATCAAATGGTTAGCTCAAATTAAAAGAAGATGCCTTGGTCCACAAATGCCTTGATTGTTGGGGAGGATAAGTTTTACGGATGGAGTGAAGATGAGGTGTGTTGGATGGTGAGAAGGACACAATCAATATAAATGTCATTAGCGAAAAATTTGCTTTTCTAAAAAATTAGTTTTCAAAAAATTTAATCAATAGAATGTGAAAAAATTAAAAAATATTTTCAAAAGACATTTTACTCTGTACAGAATATATCCTTAATCATTTATTATCTCTGTTTCAATTCATTTGGCCAACTTCCATTTTAGTTCATTAAAAAATGACCTTTTCTTTTTATGATAATTTATAAATTTAAATGACATAATTAAGATTTAAAAATTATATTTTTTTAAATTTTGTGTCAACTACACTAAGTCAAACAAATTAAAACACAAATAATATGTGCAATTGAAATTTCTGTCTTGTCATTAGTAGGATACCTTTCTATGTATGTTTTTGTCCACAATTTAAAAGGATTCATGTCATACATTTAATTTTTTTCATTTTTTATGGCTGAGAAATAGATCTTAGAGATGAGAGTACTGGACATAAAGACCAAAATGGGTAAATACACATTTTTTCTGCATTTGAAATTATAGACAACACATAGAGAGCTTCCTGCATGTGACACGGCGGTCCAAAACAATGTGCCTTTTCAAGAATCCTTGCTTTTCTTTTCGAAGCACCATTTTTTGTCTATGAATAGTCAAATTTTTCTTTAGGTAAAGATACTAAATTTTAAAGTAAAAAATACTCTCTTTTATTGAAAAAAATCAAGTGTGATCTACAATCGTTGAGCTAGTGAGTTCGTAGTTCAGCAAATTTGAGGTATCATTATTTGTTAAAGTGAATCATTTTATTCTTAGACGATATATTCCATTAACCTCAGGGAACTCGAGGGAAATAAATTCTTTAAAGACACATCGTGAATTCGGTGGACTTGATTCTTTCATTTCTTCATCTCTTTTTTGATGGTTTGGTGTTTTTCCATAAAATAATTTGAACTTCATTTTGATAGTTTATAAGTTAGTTGAACTTGTGTTTGAAGTTTTTATTGTTAATACAAATTTTGTACCCAAAAAACCACAAATTCACTTATCAAATTGCACCGATACTTTAGGTGTGTTTGGTATGAAGGAAAATATTTTTCTGGAGTAAAATATATTTTAGAAAAATAATTTTTGATCCTGAAAAAATTATTTTTTTGAGGGGGAGGGGGTTGGTAGGTGGGGGTTGAGGTTGTCAAAATAGCTACTAAGGGTGGGGTAAGAAAAAAATAACAACAACACAACAACAACAAATCCAGTATATTCCCACCTAGTGGGGTCTGGGGGGGGTAAGATGTACGCAGTCCATACCTCTACCTCTAAAGAAGTAGAAAGGCTGTTTCCGATAGACCCCCGGCTCAAGGCACGAGATACCACACAAACACATAGTAAAGCACAACACAAGATTACATAACATAAATACGGCACCCATAAGTAATATAAAACAGAGAAAAGCACACAGATTCGTAATAAAACATGGAACACGGAATCATAACGGGCATAAAACCCCCACCAAGTAATTCCCTACACTAGCGACTCAAATTGGCCCTAGTCCTCTGCCCTAATTCGCGTCCTCCAGACCCTCCTATCTAAGGTCATGTCCTCGGTGAGCTGTAACTGCTCCATGTCCCGCCTAATCACCTCACCCCAGTACTTCTTCGGCCTACCCCTACCCCG
>NC_061122.1:227823388-227856355 GCF_002878395.1 Capsicum annuum | reverse complement strand
AGACCCCCGGCTCAAGGCACGAGATACCACACAAACACATAGTAAAGCACAACACAAGATTACATAACATAAATACGGCACCCATAAGTAATATAAAACAGAGAAAAGCACACAGATTCGTAATAAAACATGGAACACGGAATCATAACGGGCATAAAACCCCCACCAAGTAATTCCCTACACTAGCGACTCAAACTGGCCCTAGTCCTCTGCCCTAATTCGCGTCCTCCAGACCTTCTTATCTAGGGTCATGTAGGGGTGGAGGTTGGGGTAGGGGAGTAAGAGTAGGGTAAGAAAAAAATTAATTAATTTTGAAGGGAGGAGGCGGGAGGTTAGTAGAGTGGGGTCGGGTAGCGAAGGGAAAGAAAAAAAGTTGAATTTTTTTTAAAAAATTTAAATATTTTTTTTTTTGAAGGGAGTAGGGATTTGAGTTTTGGGCTAGGTAATGAGCTAATAAAAAAATTTAAAATAATTTTTTTAAATGGGGGGTGGTAGGGGGTGGGAGTCGAGGTAGTGGAGTGAGGGTGAGGTAAGGAAAAATTTAAAAATTTTCAAAAGATAAAGTAAAAAAAATTTAATATTTTTTTAGGGGGAGGGGGGTTGGTAAGGGTGGGAGATCAGGTAGGGGAGGGGGGTTGGTAAGGGTGGGAGATCAGGTAGGGGAGGGGGGTTGGTAAGGGTGGGAGATCAGGTAGGGGGGTAAGAAAAAGTTTGATTTCTTTTTTTTGAAAAATTAAATGTCTTTTTTTGAAGGGGGCGGGGAGTAGGGTTTTTGGGTATGGAATGAGGTAACAAAAAAGTTTGAAATACCTTTTTTGGATGGGGTGGTAGGGGTGGGGTGGGGATCGGAGTAGTGGTGGGTGATTTTGAGAGTTGTATGATTATTTCAATTTAAGTGTAAGATTGAAAGAAAGTTTATGAAAACATTTTCCTTACTTTTTGAAGGGAAGTCATTTGTCTTCTATTTGAGAAAAATAAGTTGATTTGAAAAACATTTTTCAAAACCTTTAAGCCAATCAAACATGAGAAAATTGAAAAATATTTTTTAGAAAATGTTTTCCTTCATACCAAACACACCCTTTATTTTTCTTGTTTTCATTGGTGAGGTACTTCAATAGAACCCATGATTCTTTTTCTATAGGCCAAACAGATCGACAACCCTTCAACTTAACACGATCTTTCACTTTGACACCTAAAGTGAACGTTTTTCATTTTAAGCACCTAAACCAGCTACAAACTGTGTCTTTTTGGCACCTATACCTAACATGGAAAAGTGAGCGTTCGACGTTCGAGTTTGGGCGCGTGGCAGCCTGATTTTAGCCCATTTTTAGTCTAATTTTATCATCTTCTTCCATATTTTTTCATTCCACTACCTTCTACCATTTTTTCAAGCTCAAATTCCTTTAATGCTACTCCCAAACCTCCTTTATCTCTTAGAGAATAATTTATTTGAATATTTTTTCTATATCACTTCTAATAATATAATCTAGAAAGTGAAGAAAATAAAATTATTTAACCTTGAGAAAGCACACAAGGATGTCAACCTTGCATTGCTTTGTTGGCCTCAAGATACTTGGAATGTAGATGACACTAACTTGTTCATCATGCCAATTGTCATTGTCCAAATCACAGAATTCGAGTGTGGTGGCTTGGATCTATGTATGAGCATTGCACATACTGTTGGGTTCAAGGTGTATGTGTGAATGGAAAATGGAGGGAAAGAGAGATACCAAATTAGAAAGTGTACTCTTATATTGGAAAGTTCACTAATTCTCCCACATTAGTGGGAGAAGGGAATTTTGGAGTATTTATAATAAGAAACACTTACTCCACATGGATAGTGAGGCAAGAACAAGGTGGTGCCTCGGCGTGGCTCGGGCTCCAAAAAAATTTGATATAATTATTTCCTCCAAGTGCAATTCTGGACAACCTCTCTTCAACTAATAAACTTTCTTTTTACTAACTTTTATGCACTCTTTGTTTTCTTGTGTGCTATGCTTATGTTGTTGTGGTATGTCAAAATAATGCAAAACCACCTCTATTTATAGGTGACAAAAATCTTCCATGCAATGAATAAAAAAAAAGTGGATAAAGATGGAATATCAATGGTCTTTTAATTTGATTACATGAATCTCAAAGAAAATGGTGGTCAAATTCAGCCATCATAATCAAGAGTCAAGTGCATACATTCCCTTAAAAGAGACATGAAGAGCCATTGCCATTAGGGGAAGAATGTAATCAACAAATACATGCACCAACTCTAAATAATAATAATGCATGAATAAAAATACACTTTAATATAAATAAATATTCAAATGCTCTTAAACCATCATAAACTTAGAGGGCCAATTCCTGAATCTCTTTCAAATCTCACCAGCTTAGAGTATTTGTTCCTTGATGGTAACATCCTGAATGGAACAATACCATCAGGGATGTTCTCCCAGCTTCCATCACTACGTTATTTAACGTTGGGTCATAACCACTTTTCTTGTCTGCTTAAGGATTTCACTACAAAAGATTATTTTACTCAATAATCAGCTGCAAGGCCATCTTCCCAACTCAATTCAATACCTTGTGAACCTAACAGAGCTTGATCTTTCTTTCAATAATTTTAGTGGTCATGCGGATGTCAGCCTCTTTTCAGACCTCAAACATCTTTGGCGTCTTGATCTTTCATACAATAGTATCTCATTGACCAATGAGAACAAAGTTAATTTTACTTGGCCAATGAGAACAATAGTATCTAAGATCCCCTACTTTTATTTCAAAAGATATGTTTGAACACCCCCTTCTTTCATTTCAAGTTATTCATATTTTCTAAATGATGGATTGAGACTACGGTCGAAGATTGACTTTTCATGAAAGCATGTTATTGAATCCTCTCTTTTACAAATGATTTCTAAACTTATGTGAGGATTTGAGACTTGAAACAAGATTTGACAAAATACATATCATGTAATTTTTTTGACGAAATACTATCAGTTAGCAGTAAGTCTTTATGCTATTGTATATGAATTGGAAATCCATTAGTTTTTGTTTTGTATCTTGCGTTTTTCTTTTACATTCATTAGTCACGTCAAAAAGAAAAATCAAAGGAAAAGAAATTTGTGTGTTAATAGCTTTTCACTTGAAATTTCTATAGGAAAATACAACACATTTCCCACTCATAATTTATTATCTTTCTTGACTTAAGTTGCCACTCTTTTTTGTTTTTAGGGACAATGGGCAAATATTCTAAACTTTGCTATTTATGAAAGAAATACGCCTTGTTAATAAAGTAGTATATATAACACCTTATCGTTTCATCAAAAACTAATTTTTTTTTAAAAAAAAAATCCTAAAATTGATTTTTTTTATTTTCAAAAATGTCACATGACTTTAAAAAAATCATCTCATCCATTTTTTTTACTCATTGCCTTTGTTATTCAATTTCGATAAACTCATATTATGACTCAGTATAAGGCTTCAGTTCTGATATTAATCTTGTTTCGTGGATAATTCGAGACTTTGCTTGGAATTGATTTCCATGAAGTCACAACTCATATATATATATTTTGCCTCTAAAATGGAGATAATTGTTGACCTTAATAATTGTGATTTTTTCACCTTTTTCTTCTTTGAAATTGTGCATACCTTAGAAGAGAAAAGAATCAATTGAATGATTCCAATTAGTTGTTAAGAGTGAAGAATACGTTTATTTAAATTGAAAGGACCTGTGTCGTAGAAAAAGTAATAGACAAATTATTTTCTCAAAAAACAACTGGACTGCGTCAATTGAGATTTCTATGAAAGTGACTTCTGCATTGACTTGAGAAGGACAAAATTCAAGTCTTTGAAATTGGAGTTTTTCTTTATTATAAGTTTGTCGTTTTGTTTTAACAAATTACTAACAATTCTTATGATTACAACAGAACAAGAAGTACATTACATTATGGTGTTTGGACTTAGAGTAAGGAATACGTTCAACTAATGTAGTCACATCAAAATAAAAAATCAAAGTGAAAGGGATTTGTGTAAAATTTTCATGACAAGACTCGTACAAGGACTTGAAAAAACTCAAGAATCCTTTTATGCAAGTCGTTAAGAAAGATGCCACTCGAAAACAACAAGTTTAACTGAATTATATATATGAAAAAATCATTGATAGTATAATATTAAATCTGAACCATATATTTCGAAATACAATATATTAAGTCCAACTTTATAGGTTAAACTCATCAAAATTAAATCTTGGATGTGCCACTAATTGTCACAAGTTTGTCCGTCACTAGGATCTGCATGTTAAATACCTTTTGAGGTTATCATTAATTGATCTTTCATTATGGGTGTCTTTTCAATAAAAAACTATTTTGAATTAAAATAAATTAAAAGTTTTGTAGGCAAATAGACTGGCCTGATTATTTTTTATTTCTTCGGCAAGACTTGTGCATTGACTCAAAGATGACAATATTTTATAATGCAGGAATTGATTGATAACTTTTACAAGACTTTTCTCCTTCTTCTCACCTCTTTCTTCGAAATTGCACTTATCTGTGGAATATATAGGTGCAATTACTCCATCCTTAAATATCGGTTTTGAGTTTGAACTTTTGAAATAGAGTGTTCTCATTAACTAAATGTCTCTACTCTTAGTATTTTACCAAGTCACAACAAATTGAATAAGTGAAATCCTATTAAATGTATTTGAGGAAAAGTAGAAGAAGACTTAAATGCATAAAGACTAAGTCGAGTTCCTTGGTCATTTAGAGTAAAGAGTACGTTCTGAATATTCACATCAAAATGAAAAATCAAAGTTAATGGAATTTGTGTGCTTTGTAGCTTTTATTTGAAATTTTCATGGCAAGAATTGTGCAAGAACTCAAAATTCAATAGATTTAACTGAATTCAATATTTTTAAACACGAAAATGACAATATTTTCTAATATAGGAATTGATTGATAATTTGATATGAAGGTAGGAATTGGTCCTAGCTTAACTTTTCTCTTTCTTCCTTTGAAAGTAAAATTCATGTTTTTATTTCATTGTACATATATATTTTATATCCTTGTCTCTCACTTTATCAAGTTATGACGATATATCCTCTTTTCTCACATCATAATCAAAGTGCTCAGCTTTGTGCCTTGAAAATGAAAATTTTCTATAAAGACCCTTTAACGAGCCAGTAATTTTCGAATACTAAAAAAGAAAATGCACTATGATATTAAAGAAGTCATATCAAAGCGTCATATCTCATATGTTAAAAGAAATTAGTAGTATTGTATTCATATTTCATATTGAACGAAAGCTTAATGTAACGACCCATTTCGTTGTTATTAAATTATTTGTAATAAATTCATATTCCTCAATATTAACTTGGGTCCAAAATATCCAATATTTTATTTATCATGTCACCTTGAATTTTTCGGCGAAGATTCTAGCCTTCGGATGTGTCTAGATAGACTCAAACTCAATGAATTTAATTATTCATGAGTGTTAATATCAATAATTTAGTTTGAAAGTTCTTTAGGTATAAATTAAGGTCGTACAATATCGCTAACACAAAGTTAAGTATAAAACTTTCTTTCTGATATAGTTTTGATATGAGTTTTTATTAGGGTCAACTTCAAACATCATATCTCATAGAATATAAGGAGTTAGGGGTCCCATTACCTATCAAATTAAAGACCTCTGAGTCCTCTTTCCAACGCAATAAACTGTTCCTCAATTCAAATTCGGAGTAAGAAGTTATGACTGATTTACTGAGCACTTTCCGGGCTGAAATGAGATTTCTCTGTAGTAAAAATTCTAGTTGTATTTAAATCAGCTTCAGCCATTTTTGAGGTCTAAAAATCTCAAATTTCATTCCCCAACCCTAGAGAGGTGATTTCCCAAGATTAAGGTGAAATTCCTTCGTTGAAGTAAGTTTTTTTATTATTTTCTTCGTCTTTTAATCCTTTAACATCTTAGAATCCATAGAAAGACCTTTAATGGTAGAATTCTTTTGGGAAATACTCATGGGTGTTCTTAATATAGATCTTTAATTGAATTGAGGGTAGAATTAGTTGGTTTGAATCCCAAGATATTTGTTTGAAGAGTAATTATTTAGTTAATCTTATAATTATTTTATTTTTAGATGATTGATTATTTCAAGACATGAAGGAAAGGAAAGAGAATCCTTGTTGCAGCTTGCTTCTTCCAAAAGCGGCGTCCAGATAGGTTAGGTTTAATGAGTAGAAGATTGTGTTATTTTATATTTTTATAATTTAGAATTGATGGGATAAAGCATGTCTAGGCCTGCGGGCATGGAGTTGAGGTGGATAAAGACACGAGAGCTTAACTTTAATCCCGAAAACTATATTATTGATTAATTATGTGATACTTGTGATATTATGTGCTATGTTCCTGCAAGGAGATTGTTGTAAATGAAGTCTGTGGACATGATAGTTCTTAGTTGTTCTGGTGATGAACCTAGTTGAGTTATAATGATATTAAGTTGCACGTATTGGACAATAATATGATGAGGAGAATTATGATAGGATCAAGTATTGATGAGCATAGCCATATCTAAAGGATAGATTACTTGAGTAAGTGTAATGATTGTATCATATGAAAAAAGGTAGTGACATTTTAATAATTAATGAGTAAGTAATACTTCAATAGTGACTTGCATGCTTAAGTGTTAAATTGTGATTTATTTTATGATATTCTTGTTTTGGTATTGATAAAAGCACTTTATCTATTGAATGCCCATAAGAGGCTAAATTGGTGATAATGATGATTTATTGAAATGCTCCTATGAGAGGCTTGTTTGATAATGATAACTCCTTAAAGTAACGCTATGAATACTTGTTGATTGGTATTCGAACATGCTTGAAATTGTTGATGCGTGTATAAATGATTGTTGAAAATTTACTTGATGGAATTGTCTTATGACTTTAAGTGCACTTATAAACTTGGTACATTGTTGTATGCTCTGAGGTTGTGTAAATTTGATATTGATAATACTTGTTTATAGTGGAACGGGTACCATGCCGGTACGGATATGTATATGTTGGATCGAGTACCACGCCGGTACGGATATATATATATTGGATTAGGTACCACGCCGGTACGGATATATATATATATATATTGGATTGGGTACCACGCCGGTACGGATATGTATATGTGGATCAGGTACCATGCCGGTATGGATATATTTATGTTGGATCGGGTACCACGCTGGTACGGATATGTATATGTTGGATTGGGTACCACGCTGGTACGGATATGTATATGTTGGATCGGATACCACGCCGGTACGGATATGTATATGTTGGATCGGGTACCACGCCGGTACGGATATGTATATGTTGGATCGGATACCACATCGGTACGGTACATGAACATAGATTGTTCCCTGCAGATCATGATATATTGGGCAAAAATAAGTCTCATAGCACGTGTGTACATATTTGTGTTGAGTCTGTGGATGTTTATAGTTTAGTTATTACTCTTGATAGTTATGTGACTTGTTTGTAGCACTGTTTGATTTGTTATTATTGTATTGTTAATTTATTGGGTATTTAATTGTGTGATATGTATTTGAAAAAGTGAAATTTTTACTTACTTATATGTTGGTTGACTTGCTTTATTTATACGTATTTTAATGGTAGCTTACCAGAATGGCTAGCTATCATTCTTTAACATTAAAATAGAGCATTTTGTTGTTAACCCGAGAATTTAGTGTGGGTTGTCTATGATTACGGGTTTGTTCCCGTGAATATAAGTAATGAAAAAGATAAGGTGAATAAAGAGGAATAGTGTTATATTAGCGTTGGATTGTGGTTGAAGGTGTGAATTAATGAGGCTAGAGTATGTTAGTAGCGAATATAATATTGATGGAGTTGGAAGAGTAGTGGGATGTTGTAACTTATATAGGTAAAGTAATAATATTATTACAACTTTAGTTGAATTATATTCCATTCAGGATGTCATGATTTGTTTTCTTTAATTCTATTTTATGATTATATGGACTAACACGGTCGGCCGATGATACCTACCTGTACGTGTGGTTGTACTGACCCTACTCTTCTACATTCCTTCTTGGAGTGTAGACTGAATGCAGGTTAGTTGTAGTTACTAGATGAATGACAATATTCAGTACTAACTTCTGCACGTTCATCCTGGTAGATGTTAGAGTCTTTGTATTATTATTTTATTGTCAGTTTATGCTGTAGTAGATAGCTCTTGTACATGTCTGGCCAAGTCTTGGGATAGTGAAGGATAATTGTAAGAAGTTTTTGAAAAAGTTTACTTATTATATTTAATCCAGTATTTCCTTAAAAATAGAAGTCTTTTGCTTATTTTTCGTTGGGTAATAAGGGTTCTCTACCTATTTAGAATAGCGTAGGTGTCCGCACGATCCGTTAATCTGAGTTGTGAGACTTAAAAATCTCCATTATTACTTTATTTAGTTTTTCAAGTGAAATTCCCCCCCTCCCCCCCCCCCCCCCCCCCCTCACATAAGTAATTTTATTTTTTTCAAATGAATTGGATGTCTAAACACAAGTTCAACCTCGGCATATAAGTTTTTAAGTTCTAACTTCAAAGACTATTTCTTTTAACATATCACTCAGTTCACGCCCAAACATAAAAACAAGTTTGAGATTGATAACTCAACTTTCGTTTTGGTTTTTATATTTTTGCATTATTTAAGCATCATTATTATCGAGTATATTACAAATTCTGTGATGATCACAAAATATCTAGTTCTCTCTAACTCTTATCTTTTTCATACTTGTTTATTAGTAGAGATTCATTACCTCGTTAGGACTGGTAAGGTACGATCTAGCGTTCCTTGCTGGTATTATGAAGCACACATATCTTAGCATTAGTTAGCAGTAACTTGGACTAGTCTTAACTATTATGTTCCTATATATATTTGGAGTAGCTCTTTCCTTAATTCCATTCCATACCTTAATAGCATTTCTTTTTCTTAATTCCCACAACCAACTTTTGATACTAAACATGGGCTACATAAAATTATAATTTCTTCTCTTTCTTTGTTTTTGTCTTCTTTCTTTTTTTTAATCCATACCTCATCCGTGCCACAAAGATCAAAGCATTTCCTTTCTAAAATTCTAAGAAACACTTACCCCAAAGGATCCCTCATTTGTTCTTTCTTTTTCTTCATCCATACCTCATCCGTGCCACAAAGATCAAAGCATTTCCCTTCTAAAATTCAAAGAAATGCTTACCCCAAAGGATCCCTCATTTGTTTGGTGTGATGACCCTAATCGAAAAATGAGTTCATGGAAGAAATTGCTGCTCATGGGATGGAGTGACATGTGATGAGATGACTGGCCCTCTCTCAGCTCCAAAGGTGTCACAACCCGGGGCCCTGGCCGCAACGGGTATCCCGAATATTTGTTTGGTGTCATGACCCTAATCTCATTTGTTCATGAGATGACTGACCATGTCATTGAACTTGACTTCCATTGCAGTCAACTTGATGGGAAAATTGATTCTAATAGCAGCCTGTCCCAACTCTCTCATCTCCAAAGGTGTCATGATCCGAGCTGGGGCCCTGGCTGTTAGGTTGTGGAGCCTGATTAATATGTGACGTACTGTTATATATTAATGTTCACGTGGTTCATCACGATCACTGAAGATAGAAGGATCAAAATTTGGAATTGAGAAGTTTGATGGATCCGATTTTGGTTTCTGAAAGATGCAGATCGACGACTATTTGTACCAGAAAGATCTTCACAAACCCTTGATCGGGGTGAATATGGAGTCCATAAATTAGGAGACTGGAAGCTCAAGGATCAGCAGGCTCTAGAGATAATCCAGTTGACTTTGTCGAGAAATGTGGCGTTTAACATCGTCAAGGAGAAAACCACATCCGATCTGGTAAAGGCACTATCAAATATGTACGAAAAGTCATCTGCGGTGAACAAGGTATATTTGATGCATAGATTGTTCAATTTACATATGACTGAGAATGAATCTGTTGCTGATCAAATAAACGAGTTTAATATGATTGTTAGTCAACTGTGTTCTGTGGATATTAATTTTGAAGATAAAATTAAAGCACTGATTTTGATGTCATCTTTGTCCGAGTCTTGGGACACTATTGTTTCTACGATTAACAGTTTTCGTGGATATGAGAAACTGAAGTTTGATGAAATTTGAGATGTTGTTCTTAGCGAAAGCATTCGCAAACGAGAAATTAGGGAATCATCTAGTAGTGCTCTCAGTGTTAACCGAAGGGGGAGAGGCCAATCGAGGGGTCAGAATACACATGACAGATCAAAATCGAAGAATCATGGAAAATCTCCACAAAAATCCAACGTAACATGTTAGAATTGTGGAGAGAAAGGACGCTTTCGGATAGAGTATAAGAAACCCAAGAATAAGAAGAATCGAAAATCTGGAGATGATAATGATTCTGTTAATTCAGCAGAAGACATAGCGGATGCTCTAATCCTTAGAGTGGACAGCCCGGTTGAATCCTGGATATTGGATTCTGGTGCATCTTTTCATTTATCTCCTAGCAAGGAATTTTTCCAAAACTTCAAGTCTGGAAATTTTGAAAAGGTATATCTTGCTGACAATAAGCCATTGGCGATTGAAGGAAAGGGGGATGTCTGCATAAAAACTCCAGTAGGAAACCAGTGGATATTAGAGGATGTCAGATATATTCTTGGTCTCAAGAAGAATCTGATCTCTGTTGGTCAGTTGGATAGCACAGACTAAGCAATAGAGTTTGGGAAAGGTTCGTAGAAGATTGTGAAGAGTGCTATGGTTGTAGCACGTGGCACAAAATTTGGAACTTTGTACACCACTGCAGGGTGTATAAACATGGCTGATGTTGCTGAGGGTGCTTCCAGTTCATGTTTATGGCACAACAGACTTGGACACATGAGAGCCAAAGGAATGAAGATGCTGGCTGCAAAAGGAGCTTTAGAGGGGCTGAAATCTGTTGATAAGGGTCTTTGTGAGAGTTGTGTTATGGGTAAACAAAAACGAGTAAGCTTCACGAAGACTGCAAGAGAGTTGGAGCAAGTTAGGATGGAAATGGTCCATACAGACGTTTGGGGACCATCTCTTGTTTCATCACTTGGTGGATCCAAATTCTATGTCACTTTCATTGATGATTTCAGCAGGAAGGTATGGGTTTACTTCTTGAAAAGTAAGTCAGATATGTTTTCTACTTTCAAGAGGTGGAAAGCTGAAATTGAAAATCAGACAGGCTTGAAAATCAAATACCCGAGGTCTGATAATGGAGGAGAATATGACAAGTTAGAATTCAAACAATTCTGTGCAGCTGAGAGAATCAGATTGATAAGGAAAGTTCCCGGGAAGGCAAGGCAGAATGGAGTTGCTGAAAGGATGAACAGAACATTAAATGAGTGTGCAAGGAGCATGAGGATACACTGCGGGCTACCTAAGATGTTTTGGGCAAATGCTGTGAGCACAGCTGCATACTTGATCAACAGGGGACCATCAGTTCCTCTAGGGTTCAAGATTCCTGAAGAAGAATGGACAGGGAAAAAACTCAAGTATTCTTACTTGAGAACCTTTGGTTGCACTGCTTATGTTCATGTTGATCCAGAGAAGAGAGATAAGCTTGATGCTAAAGCCAAAATTGATACTTTATAGGTTATGGTTCTGATATGTTCGGGTACAGGTTTTGGGATGATAGGAATAATAAAATCCTAAGACATTATGATGTGAAATTTTATGAAAATGTCTTGTACTAGGACTGAGAGCAAAAGGTTTAAGAAACTACAAAGCAAGTGAGAGTTGATCTTGAGTTGCCGAAGAGTACACCTAAAGATGTTGCAACAGATAATCAATAAACTCCAGAGACTGTCGTTGAAGAACCAGAGGTGGAACAAGTGACTCCTGAGCAGGATGAGAGAAGATCATCCAGGACCATTAGAGTACCAGATAAGTATTCACCATCATTACATTATCTGTCACTGACTGATGAAGGGGAACCGGAGTCGGTTGCTGAGGCCCTGCAGGTGGAGGATTCAATCAAGTGGGAGAAAGCCATGGATGATGACATGAACTAACTTGAGAAGAATAACACGTGGATGTTGACTGAGTTACCTGCAGGGAAGAGAGCCTTGTTGAAAAAATGGGTGTTTAGAATCAAGGCAGAACCAGATGGCAAAAGAAGGTTCAAGGCTCGGTTGGTAGTTAAAGAATATTCACAAAGAAAAGGTATTGATTATGCTGACATATTTTCTTTTGTTGTGAAATTAACTACTATCCAAATTTTATTGAGCATTGTTGCATCGCAGAATTTGTATCTTGAGCAAATAGATCTAAAAACTGCGTTTTTACATGGAGATTTAGGCAAGGAAATCTATATGCAGCAGCCAGAGGGGTTTGTAGTTCCAGGAAAGGAACACATGGTGTGCAAGCTTAACAGGTGCTTGTATGGGCTGAAGCAAGCACTTAGATAGTGGTACAAGAAGTTTGACTCCTTTATGAGCAAGAGTGGCTTCCGCCGGAGTGAAAAGGATTAGTGTTGCTACTTCAAGAAATACATTGATTCTTATGTATTTTTACTCTTGTATGTGGATGATATGTTGATTGCAGGATCTAGTATGAAGGATATAAACTCTCTGAAGGCAAGCCTGTCTTCTGAGTTTGAGATGAGAGATTTAGGTGCAACAAAGTAGATTCTTGGGATGAGGATTTCTCAGGATAGATCTGCTGACACTTTGAATCTATCCCAAGAGCAGTACGTCGAGAAGGTGCTGGACAGATTCAGAGTTAATAATACTAAACCAAGGACTACTCCATTGGCAAATCACATAAAATTGTCAAAGGAGTAGTCACCGAAGATAGCTCAGGAGCGGGAGCACATGGCACTTGTTCCATATGCCTCTGCAGTTGGGAGTCTGATGTATGCTATGGTCTGCGCTAGACCTGATATAGCACATGCAGTGGGAATTGTTAGCAGGTACATGGCAACCCTCGGGAAAGAGCATTGGGAAGCTGTGAAGTGGTTTCTAAGATATCTGAAAGGTACATCAAGTACTTCACTTTATTTTGGCAATGGTGAAGTGATTCTTCAAGGTTTTGTTGATACTGATCTTAGTGGGGATGTGGACTCAAGCATGATCACTTTCGGATATATTTACACCGTAGGTGGTACAACAGTGAGTTGGATGTCCAGGCTTTAGAAGTGCGTTGCTCTTTCATCTACTGAGGCTGAGTATGTGGCAATAGCTGAAGCTGGAAAGGAGATGATATGACTGGTAGATTATCTGGAAGAACTGGGTAAGAAGCAGCTTAAGAAGATTCTTTACACAGATAGCTAGAGTGACATACAGTTGGTGAAGAACCCGGTCTATCATTCGAAGACGAAGCACATTAGAAGACGGTACTATTTCACTCACAAGGCAGTGGAAGAAGGTGATATGTATTTCAAAAAGATAGAGGGTGCAAAGAATCCAGCAGACATGTTGACTAAATGTGTTGATGTTAGTAAACTAAGGTTGTGCAAAATCTTAGTTGGCTTTCTGTAGTTGTGTCTACAGATGTTGCGGTGTGGAGAACATATTGATGATGGAGGAATAATTTTTATATTTTTTTGAGAATGTAATTCTGGGATGACAGAATCAGACTCCAAGTGGGAGAATTGTTAGGCTGTACCCTTTATTCTCATTCTCTGTGTAATTGTACATACTCAAGTCATTAATATAAATAGCCTGTCCGCCGTGGAGGTTACCTACAGGTGTTACCACGAAATTACCTCTCTCTCTCCCCTCAAGAACTTTCTCTTGTTTTCTTCATCGTCTCCATAGATTTAGTGTGTGTGAACTGCTAATCGATCCTAACACTGGCCACGAAAACATAAAAGCAAGTTCGAGGTTGATAACTCAACTTTCTTTTTGTTTTTTATATTTTTGCGTTATTTAAGCATCATTATTATAGAGTATATTACGAATTTTGTGATGATCATGAAATACCTATTTCTCTCTAACTCTTATCTTTTTCATACTTGTTTATTAGTAGAGGTTCGTTTCCTCGTTAGGACTGGTGAGGTATGATCTACCGCTCCTTGCTTGTATTATGAAACACACATATCTTATCACTAGTTAGAGGTAACTTGGACTAGTCTTAACTATTATGTTCCTATATATATTTGGAGTATCCATTTCCTTAATTCCTTTCCATACCTTAATAGCATTTCTTTTTCTTAATTCCCATAACCAACTTTAGAACTATTTGATCCTAAACATGGGCTACACAAAATTCTCTTCTCTTTCTTTGTTTTTGTCTTCTTTATTTTTCCTCATCCATACTGTAACGCCCCGGAAAACGGGTCTCGGAGTGTCACATGGTGCTTGAGGATACGAGTAGCCCCAAGCTAACCCTTTGAGCCATTTTCATTCAGTTCAACACAAATCAACGGGGTTTCCATAAATAACCCTCAAATATCAACAGAGTAATCATCATCCAAGAATAAAAGAATTTCAGAAAGATAATAAATTACGACTTATTAGTTAACTCCCAACATCTATACTAGTCTGACAAGCCTCTAAGAAGATCAATAAAACCAGCGAGCCATTGAGATATGCCCTAACTGACTCATATCAGTTATCAAATCTGCACAATTTGATAATGTAAATATCATTTAAATCTTTTGAAAGAATAACTTTCACAATTCCACTTTCAAGTTACTTCACCATTCACCATAGACACAAGGAAACACACACACACTGGGAGATCCTATAACCGACATAAACCATGTGAGCTACATGGAGTCCAACATACAACCCACATTGGGGAGAGCCGTCCTATCCTTACCATCGGAGTAGGACTATCGATATCAAATCCACACAAACTAGTGATCACTATATAAATCAGCCTCAGGCTCACTCCTACGGGGGCACGTAGTTCTAGGAAAGTAAGGTCGCTTTATACCTCCCACTCGGTGCTAAAGATTTCTCCCGAACATAGCTCAGATCATTTCAAAGATAATCCACAACAAAATAATTTCAGTAATATATAAAAATACATCGGGAGCCATCATGCTTCCCGTCTATCAAAATCAACCACGTTGTGGATTTCTTTCACACTCTAGTTCAAAACAACTCCATTAAGACCAAAAGGTCAAATCATTCAAAATATCTCAAATATTCAACATCAACGTGCTTATAACACACACTTTCTAAAAAAAACATAATTTCCAATGGGGATTCACGACCCAAATATCAAAATCATGATAAATATCGTTCAAGATTCATGCTTTATATCTCCACACATGTAAATTCATCTTTCAAAATCATAAAAATCAAGATTTCATAATATCATCATAAGATATGGGTTCATGCTTCAAATTCGTAAAAATCAAATAAAAATCATGCCTTTGTAAAGAAAATTACTTTTGGGCACAAGAACCAAAGAGAGTTCTTGTTGAAAAACCCCACATACCTTGAATGATGAACTTTAGATCGATACTCATTTTTGAGATGTTAATAGTGCCTTTGTATGATGGTTCTTGGAGTTCTTGAACTAGGAACTTGGAATCTTGAATAAATTTGCAGAATTAATGGTGAACTTTGGAGGTTCTTGAAGCTGGATGTAGGAGCTTAGGGTTTTTTTTTTGAGGGAATTTGATGAAATATAACATATAATGCTTCTAATTGGCTTTAATATAGGATTTGGATGGATTTTGGGTGAGGAGGAATGACCAAAACGCCCCTAAAAATCAAATAATTCTCGAATCTGTCCTTTGATGGATTGTTTTGATAGTCTGAAGTAGATCAACCATAACGTTTTACTCTGATATCCAAATTGGATGAAACAAATTTCATTAGAAAGAGAACTCTCATATATTTCCGTTGATATATAGTATCTCACCCAGATCATTGTGCACGAGGAGTTATGATAGTTTGAAGTTGATCCAAAAATTTGCTTTTGATAGACTGAAGTAGATCGACCATAACTTTTTGCTCCGATAGAAAACTTGGATGAAACAAATTTCATTGGAAAGAGGACTCGTAGAGCTTTCCGTTGATATATAGTAGATCACCCAGGTCATTATACACAAGTAGTTATGATCGTTTAAAGTTGGAGCAAAAATACGCCAGTACTTTTTCCTGCACGTTTTACTGTTCACTACTATTCACGGTTCGATCGGAATGTTCATAGCTCGTCCCTCGGGTGTCCGTTTTGGATGATCCACATATCGTTGGAAAGATTATTCGATAATATACGTAATGGTGGGTCATAATATAAGACATTACACACGGAAAATTTATAAATCATTCTAGAAAATAGAACCCAACACGTTTACGTACAAAATTTCAACGAAATTTTTTTTGGGGTATTACATCATTCCCCCCTTGGAAACATTCATCCTCGAATGACACTAGACATGCCAAGATTAGATAGGGAATAGAGATTACAGCTGAAACCATTAGTTAGACTCATCACCACATCGTTTCTCACTTCGAACGCAACATAGAATGCATAAATTCAAGAAACTACAACTGAACACATAATAAATGACAGCTGAACTGCTGCAACTTTTATCAAAAGTGCATGATTTAGGAAAGAACGGTACCTTCGGCTTGATCAGAGTTCACGGAAAATAGGTGCGGGTACTTGGATCGCATATCCGCCTCAGCTTCCCAAGTTGTACCCTCAACAAATTAGTTTCGCCACAACACCTTGACCAAGGGAACTTCTTTGTTCCTTAGTCTTTGGACACTGAAATCAAGAATCTCAACAGGAATCTCATCAAAAGAAAGATTTTCTTGAATGTCAGCACTCACAGAGGAATCCATTACCACAACATCGCTAATATGCTTTCTAAGCATTGAGACATGGAATATTGGATGAACAGAGGACAACTCGGAAGGCAACTCGACCTCATAAGCTACCTTACCAACACGGCTAAGAATTTTGTAAGGACCAACATAACGGGGACTAAGCTTCCCCTTCTTTCCGAATCTCTTCACCCCTCTCATGGGTGAAATTTTCAGATACACTAGGGCACCAACTTCAAACTCATGGTCTCTCCTTCTCTCATCTGCATATGACTTTTGACAACTTTGCGCAGTTTTCAACCTTTCCCTAATCAACTTAACTTTTTCCGTAGCCTCAAATACTGAATTAGGACCGCTCACAGCCGCGTCACCCACCTCGAACCAACCTATGTGTGATATACACTTCCTCCCATATAAGGCTTCAAACCAAGCCATGCCAATACTAGAGTGAAAACTGTTATTGTAAGCAAACTCTATCAACGGTAAGTGATCATCCAACTTCCCTTAAAGTCAAGTGCACAAGCTCTCAATATATCCTCTAAGGTCTGGATTGTCCGCTCAGCCTAACCATCGGTCTACAGATGAAAAGCAAAACTCAAAAGCACTTGGGTACCAAGACCCTTTTGAAAAGCTTTCCAAAATTGCGAAGTGAACTGAGTACCCCTATCCTAAATGATAGACAAGGGAACTCCATGCAGTCTGACTAGCTCTCAGATATACAATCTAGCGTAATCCTCAGTAGTAGATGAAGTATGAACAGGCAAGAAATGAGAAGACTTAGTCAACCTTTCAACCACAACCCAAATGGAATCATGATGGCATCGGGAAGGAGGTAAACCAATCACGAAGTCCATATTTATCTCTTCCCACTTCCTGGTGGGAATACTAAACTCTTGCATCATACCACCAGGTCTTTGGTGTTCAACCTTAACCTGTTGGCATGTTGCACACTTAGCTACAAATGCTGCTATATCGTTCTTCATGCCACTCCACCAATAAATTTCCCGCAAGTCTCGGTACATCTCGGTGGCACCAGGATAAATAAAATATCGCACCCCGTGTGCTTCAGCCATAATCCTCTGTCTCAGATCATCAACATTCGGGACCCATAATCTACCCTGCAATCTCAACACACCATCTCCCCCTTTGGAGAAAACCTATAATTTTTGGTCCTTGACCTATACTTTTTGGTCCTTGACTGACTCCTTCAGTCTGACCAAACTGGCATCTAAGTATTGCTTTTCCTTCACTTCCAAAACCAAGGAGGATTCGGAACTACTCTGAACCCCTATACTACCTTCAACAGAGTCAAACAACCTAACCCCCAATCTAGCCAAACGATATACATCGCGAGCCAACTCTTTCTTACCTTCTACCACATGCAAAACACTACCCATGGACACTCTACTTAGGGCATCCGCCACAACATTGGCCTTGCCCGGATGGTACAACACACTCATATCATAGTTCTTTAAAAATTCTAACCATCGTCTCTGCCTAATATTCAATTCTCTCTGGGTAAACACATACTGCAGACTCTTATGATCAGTGAAAACATCAACATGGACACCATACAAATAGTGTCTCCAGATTTTCAAAGCAAACACAATAGCAGCCAACTCAAGGTCATGGGTAAGGTAATTTTTCTCATGCGGTTTCAACTGTCTAGAAGCATAAGCTATCACCTTACTCTTCTGCATCAATACGCAACCCAACCCAACTCTCGAAGCATCACAGTACACTACAAAACCATCAACACCATCAGGCAAAGTCAAAACAGGGGCTGAAGTGAGTCGAGTCTTCAACTCCTGAAAACTCTTCTCACAAGATTTAGACCATAAGAACTTCACTTTCTTTTGGGTCAACCGAGTCATAGCAGACGCTATAGAGGATAAACCCTCAACAAAACGATGGTAATAGCCAGCTAAACCCAAGAAACTTCGAATATCAGTCGGAGAAATAGGTCTAGGCCAATTTCTAATAGCTTCGGTCTTTTAGGGATCAACTCTAATACCCTCGGAAGAAATGATATGACCCAGAAAAGCAACTGACCTTATCCAAAACTCACACTTACTGAACTTGAAAAACAACTTGTGATCTCTAAGGGTTTGCAAGACAGTTTGGAGATGATCAGAATGTTCATCCTCACTACGGGAGTACACCAGTATATCATCGATGAACACTTTGACAAACATATCTAGATATGGTCTGAACACTTGATTCATGAGGTCCATGAAAGCTTCTGGGGCATTAGTTAACCCGAAAGACATAACAAGAAACTCAAAATGGCCATAACAAGTTCAAAAAATGGTTTTCAAGATGTCACACTCCCTAACTTTGAGTTGATGATAGCCGGAATGAAGGTCTATCTTTGAGAAATAAATTGCACCTTGCAATTGGTCAAACAAATCATCTATTCTCAGAAGGGGGTACTTATTTTTTACGGTGACTTTATTCAGTTGGCAGTAATCAATGCACATACGCAAAGAGCCATCTTTCTTTCTTACAAACAACACAGAAGCACCCCAAGGAGAAACACTGGGCCTTATGAAACCCTTATCTAGTAGATCTTTGAGTTGCTCTTTCAACTCCTTAAGTTCTACAGGGGCCATACGGTATGGAGGAATAGAAATGGGCTGAGTATCAGGAAGAAGATCAATCCTGAACTCTATCACTCTATCAGAAGGTATCCCTAGGAGATCATCCGAAAAGACATCAAAAAAACTCATTGACGACGTTAACAGATAGGAGAGTTGGAGTCTCAGACTTAGTGTCTTTGACTCTAACCAAATTGTAAATACACCCCTTGGAAATAAGCTTTCTAGCTTTAAGGTAAGAGATAAAGTCACTCTTGGGTGACACAGAATTCCCAGACCACTCAAACATGGATGCACCCAGAAACTAAAACTTGACCAGTCGGGTCTGACAATCAATAGAGGCATAAGAAGAATACAGACAGTCCATACCAAAAATCACATCAAAATCTACCATGTCTAACTTAATCAGATCAGCCAACAAGACTCTCTGAAGAATGGTAACAGGACACTTTTTATACACTTTCTGGGCAACAATCGAATCACCCACTGGGGTAGAAACTAGGATAGGCTAAGAAATAATCTCAGGACTCATTTCAAAATTCACAGCAATCAAAAGTATAACATATGAGAAACTGGATCTAGAATCCAACAAAGCAAACACATCAAACTAAAATACACGAAGCATACCAGTAAAAACATTAGGAGAGTCCTCCTATTCCTGGAGAGACGGTAAAGCATAGAATCTATTCTGGCACTGCCCGCCAGCATTGCTAGAAGAGGCGCCCTGAGCTGGGGCTGGGCGAGTCACTGGAACTGAAGCACTAACAGTCTGAGTCTGGGTCTGAGGGCGATAGTCACAACAACCTTGTCCATCCTATGGACAATCTCTTTCTTGTGACCCATGTCAATACACCAGAAACAACCCCTCTTCTCACCCCAACACTCACCCGAATGAGCCCTACCATACTTAGGACACAGACGATGATTATGCTTACTGCCAGCACTGTACTGGGACCTAGATGCATATGACATGCTACCTTGATCCTGCCTACCTCTAGGCACGGAAGCACTAGTAGATGACGATGCTGGCATAGACGAACAATCCTGATACTAAGGGTGACTCCCTCCCTGCGATCTAGTCTGACCCTGACCGTGCTGCTCGAACCTAGCTCTCTTATTCCCTCTCATTCTATCTCCCTCATTAATCTTGTCTGCCTCAATCTGTTGGGCATGAGTCATCAGCCTAGAAAGATTCATATCACTATTCAGCATAGCAGACCTACACTCCTTAACCACATAACTAGACACTTCAGTCACAAACTTACTCATACTAGCCCGATTATCAACCACTAAGTCAGGAGCATACTTGGCCAACTGATTAAACTTTAGACAGTACCCCCTAACAGTCATAGAGCCCTATCACAGGTTTATAAACTCTTCCACCTTCGCCTCCCTCATCTCCAAAGGGAAAAACTTATCCAGGAATGCATCCTAGAACTCTTGCCAAGTTGTAAGGACAGCTCCCTCACCTCTACCTTTCCTCCAAGCAATAACCTAGTCATAAGCAAGGTCTTTCAACCTATACGCAGCCAACTCCACACTATGTTCCTCAGATACATGCATTACCTGAGTAATCTTTTGCACCTCCTCTAAAAACAACCGTGGATCCTCATCAGACTTGGACCCATAAAATTCCGGTGGATTCATCCGCATGAAGTCATGGATCCTAGCAGCAGCTGAATTACCTCCCTATTTCTGTGGAGCCGGGGCTGGGATGGCTTGAACATTTGCAGTAACAGCTTGGGCCAGCGCCTGAAAGGCTACCCAAAATTCAGTATGAGACACGTTTTCATTCAATGGGTCAGTGGGTTGAGGTTGCTGACCATCATTATTTCTTCTCGCTTGACGTGGAGGCATATTTCTGAAAGAGGAGAGCACGAATCAATAGCAGAGAGAGACACTTTAAGCATGATAGACTTTTAAAAGAAAGAATCACACTTTTTCCTAAAACGTCTTGTAGCCTCTTGCTCATAGATGTGATGCTCTACATACTGATGATCAAGACTCTACTTAATGTGGCTTGTCAGACTCCCTAGGACACCTTAAAACCTTAGGCTCTGATACCAAGTTTGTAACGCCCCGGAAAATGGGTCCCGGAGCGTCACACGGTGCTTGAGGCTACGAGTAGCCCCAAGCTAACCTTTTGAGCCCCATTTTCATTCAGTTCAACACAAATCAATGGGGTTTCCATAAATAACCCTCAAATATCAACAGAGTAATCATCATCCAAGAATAAAAGAATTTTAGAAAGATAACAAAATATGACTTATTAGTTAACTCCCAACATCTATACTAGTCTGACAAGCCTTTAAGAAAATCAATAAAACCAGCGAGCCATTGAGACATGCCCTAACTGACTCATACTCAGTTATCAAATGTACATAAATCTGTGAAACCAACATCAGACATCACGTCCTTGAAACATACGGAATCACCACAACAGAGGATGTAGAACAGCGTGCTCGAAGAATCATTGTCGAACCTGGAACTGAGCACCTGAACCTATGTTCCGAGAAAATGCAGCCCACATCCGAAGATGTGGGTCAGTACTATGAAAAAGAACCGAGTATATGGGGGTGTATGCAGTTGTATAAACATCATCATCATAAATATTTATAAGAAATATGCAGGATGTACGAAAGACTCATATAGACCGAAGAAAATCATCATAATCATGAGAGGATGAAATAAGTACAATAACACATGTTAGTCATCATATAATTTGTCAATCACTTTCAGTTCGTCAAGAATATCAATTCTCATAATGTAAATATCATTTAAATCTTTTGAAAGAATAACTTTCACAATTCCACTTTCAAATCACTTCACCATTCACCATAGACACAAGGAAACACACACACACTGGGAGATCCTATAACCGACATAAACTATGTGAGCTACATGGAGTCCAACATATAACCCATGTTGGGGAGAGCCGTCCTATCCTTACCATCGGAGTAAGACTATCGATATCAAATCCACACAAACTAGTGATCACTATATAAATCAGCCTCAGGCTCACTCCTAAGGGAGCACATTGTTCTAGGAAAGTAAGGTCGCTTTATACCTCCCACTCGGTGATAAAGATTTCTCCCGAACTTAGCTCAGATCATCTCAAAGATAATCTACAACAAAACAATTTCAGTAATATATAAATATACATCAGGAGCCATCATGTTTTCCATATATCAAAATCAACCACGTTGTGGATTTCTTTCACATTCGAGTTTAAAACAACTCCATTAAGACCAAAAGGTCAAATCATTCAAAATATCTCAAATATTCAACATCAACGTCCTTATAACACACACTTTCTAAAAAAACACAATTTCCAATGGGAATTTACGACCCAAATATCAAGATCATGATAAATATCATTCAAGATTCATGTTTTGTATCTCCACATATGTAAATTCATCTTTCAAAATCATAAAAATCAAGATTTCATAATAATCATTATAAGATATGGGTTCATGCTTCAAATTCATAAAAATCAAATAAAAATCATGTCTTTGTAAAGAAAATTACTTTTGGGCACAAGAACGAAAGAGAGTTCTTGTTGAAAAACCCCACATACCTTGAATGATGAACTTTAGATCGATACTCGTTTTTGAGATGTTAATCGTGCGTTTGAATGATGGTTCTTGAACTAGGAACTTGGAATCTTGAATAAATTTGCAGAATTAATGGTGAACTTTAGAGGTTCTTGAAGTTGGATGTAGGAGCTTAGGGTTTTCTTTTTGAGGGAATTTGATAAAATATAACATATAATGCTTCTAATAGGCTTTAATATAGGGTTTGGACGGATTTTGGGTGAGGGGGAATGACCAAAACACCCCTAAAAATCAAATAATTCTCGAATCTGTCCTTTGGTGGACTGTTTTGATAGTCTGAAGTAGATCAACCATAACGTTTTACTCCGATATCCAAATTGGATGAAACAAATTTCATTAGAAAGAGGACTCTCATATATTTCCATTGATATATAGTATCTCACCCAGATCATTGTGTACGAGGAGTTATGATCGTTTGAAGTTGACCCAAAAATTTGCTTTTGATAGGCTGAAGTATATTGACCATAACTTTTTTCTCCGACAGACAAATTGGATGAAATCATTTCATTGGAAAGAGGACTCGCTGAGCTTTCTTTTGATATATAGTAAATCACCCAGATCATTATGTACAAGGATTTATGATCATTTAAGTTGGATCAAAAATACGCCAGGCCTCAGTACTTTTTCCTGCATGTTTTACTGTTCACTACTATTCACGGTTCGATCGGAATGTTCATAACTCGTCGCTTGGTTGTCCGTTTTGGATGGTCCACCTATCTTTGGAAATCTTATTCGATAATCTACGCAATGTTGGGTCATAATCTAAGACATTCCGCACAAAAAAATTATAATTCATTCTAGAAGATAGAACCCAACACGTTTACGCACAAAATTTCAATGAAAAATTTCCTGGGGTATTAGACATATCTCATCCTTACCGCAAAGATCAGATCATTTCCCTTCTAAAATTCAAAGAAACACTTACCCCAAAGGATCCCTCATTTGTTCTTTTTTTTCTTCATCCATACCTCATCCGTACCGTAAAGATTAAATCATTTCCCTTCTAAAATTCAAAGAAACAATTAACCTAAAGGATCCCTCATTTGTTCGGTGTGATGACCCTAATCTAAAAATGAGTTCATGGAAGAAATTGATGCTCATGGGACGGAGTGACATGTGATGAGATGACTGGCCCTCTCTTATCTCCAAAGGTGTCACGACCTGGGGCCCTGACCGTGAAGGGCATCCCGAATATTTGTTTGGTGTCATGAACCTAATCTTATTTGTTCATGAGATGACTGGCCATGTTATTGAACTTGACCTCCATTGCAGTCAACTTGTTGGGAAGATTGATTCTAATAATAGCCTCTCCCAACTCTCTCATCTCTAAAGGTGTCATGACCCGAGATGGGGCCCTGGCCACGATGGGCATCCTGAACCACGAAGGCCCCAGAAACCCCTTAGCCCAACCCACTAGTGATATTGTCCACTTTGGGTCTAGACTCGCATGGCTTTAAAACGCGCCACTAGGAAGTAAGGCTTGTTTACTTATATACCCAATATCTCTCTATGTTTTGTAGATGTGGGACTCCATATCCTATGTTGAGGTGTTATAAAAGGCTTGATCTTTCGCATAATAATTTCTTCAGTTCTCACATCTCCCATAATTTTGGCAGGTTCTCGAACTTGACGTATTTTAATCTTTTGTAGAAAAGTGAAGAGCAAGTATTGAGAAAATTTTTGAGTGATTTGTTTATTCTTCATGTCATGAATTATACAAGATAGAATTGGCTTACATGAGAAGGAATAAAAACTATTGGCTTACATGAGAAGGAATAAAAACTATTGTCTTATATGAGAAGAAATAAAAAATTCCTACTGTCTATGTGTATCTTCCTACAGTTTATGTACAGTTGTCTATTCTTCTAACAAACTAACAACTAATAATTAACTTATATTCTATCCCAAAAGTATATACAAGAAAGTTACAAAATTCTCTCTTCATCCTCAATATTTGTAGCATCAGTATCGCCATTATTGTCAACACCCCCCGTCAAGTTGGAGGGTGTAGAAGACAACCCCAACTTGGGAAGTACAGAGAAATGAGAAGGTCCCGATAATGGTTTAGTAAAAATATCCTCCAGTTGAAAAGAAGATGGCACAAAATTTTGGGAAATGATATCGGAGAGAAATTGTTGCCTGACAAAGTGGCAATTAATTTCCATATATTTTATGCGCTCGTGAAACACCGGATTTTTAGCGATATGGAGGGTGGCTTTACTGTTTGAGTGAACTGGTATAGGAAGCTCAGGTATGAGAGAAATATATCGAAGGATACGATGAAGCCAAGTGAGCTCAGAGACCAATCTACATATGGAGCAGTATTCTGCTTCAGCAGAGAAAAGGAAAATAAAGACATGCTTTTTAGATTTCCAAGAAATTGGTGATCCACCTAAACTAATGAAGAATCCACTGATTGAACGTCGGGAGTTAACACACTATGCCCAATCGACATCACAAAAAATGAGTAGAGAAAAAGAGGGAGAGGATGACATGACTAAATCTTGACCAGGGTCAAGGCATAAATAACGAAGAACCCGTAGAGCAACATTGTAGTGAGGTGTGCGAGGAGAGTGCATGAATATAGAGAGATATTGAATGGCAAAGGAAATATCTGTCCGTATGTGGGTGAGATAGTTGATACAACCAATTATTCTCCGATAGATGGTGGGGTTGAGTAAGAGATCCCCTGAATCAGTACTTAATTTGAAAAAAGGGTCCAAAGAAGATGAAACCGGAGGAAAATGGTCACATTTGAATTCTGAGAGGAGGTCAAGGGTGAACCTGCTTTGGGAAATAGTCAAACCTTGAGATTCATGAAGGATTTCCATACCCAGGAAGTAATGCAAGGTACCCAAATATTTAATTTTGAATTTTGTGTTAAGGAATAACTTGAGACTGTGTAAATCTGCATATCGTTCCCTGTGACCCATATGTCATCTACATACACAGCGAGGATAGAGATCAGATTACCATTTTGTTTAAAGAACAATGAGTAATCATTTAAGAAAGAAGTGTAGCCTTTGAATTGTAGTGCTGCAGCCAATCTAGCATACCACTGCCTTGAGGCTTACCTCAGGCCATATAGTGACTTTCGTAGTTTGCAAACATGATTAGTACTGGGAGGGGACATGCTTGGGGGAAATTTCATATAGACTTCTTCTTGCAAATCCCCATGCAAGAAAGCATTATTAATATCAAGTTGATTTAAATCCCAGTTCTTCTTAAATGCTACTGCCAAGAGGCATCTAATGGTGGTCATCTTGACCACATGTGAGTATGTTTCATTAAAATCAATCCCTTCTCTTTGAATATCACCGCGAACCACTAGTCTAGATTTCAATCTCTCAATGGAACTATATAACCTTTGCTTCACTTTATAGACCCATTTATATGGCAAGGCATTCTTATCAACTAGTAATTCAATGACATCCCAAGTGTGGTTGGACTCAATGGCCTCAAACTCAGCTTCTATATCTTTCTGCCATCCAGGGTGCATGGTGGCTTGGTTAAAGTTCTGGGGTTTTTAAATGCTAGAGAGAGAGTTTAAGAGATGTTGATTAGGGGTAGATAAAGCAGTAAAAGAAAGAACAGTAGGATTAGAAGAAGTGGTAAAACAGGTTGAGGTGACATAAGTCAAGTAAATAGAATTGCAAATATAGTTATTAAGATAGCTTGGTACCTTGTGTTGCCTTTTTGATCTTCTGGTTGGCTCAGCAGGAACAGGAGTAAAAGAGTCGGAACTAGAAGGTAAATTATTTTGAGAAGAAGTAGGAGGACTAGGATCAGGAGCTTGTTGATCAGGAGTAGGTGAAGCTATCTCAGGTTGTGTGGAGTTTGGTGACAGAGTAGTAGATGGTAAGTCATTAGTTGCAGATGAAGGGATGGTTGGGAAAATAGATGGTGTGGAATATGAGAGGAATGGAAACACATTTTCCTAGAATCTCACATTCCTAGAAACAAACACAACCCTGGTTTTCAAATCCAGTAATTTGTACTCTTTCTTATCTGGTGGATAGCCTAGAAAAGCACAAGGGATAGATCTGGGAACAAATTTGGCTCTATTAGGTGCAAGGGTAGAATCAAAACATAGGCAACCAAAGCTCTTAAGGTGATCATATATAGGTGGATTTCCAAAAAATAGCTCAAAAAGTGTTTTGTTATGATGAACAGAGGAGGGAAATCTATTAATCAGATAGGTAGCAGTAAGAAGACATTCCACCAATAGCATATGGGAATATTTGACTGATGTAGTAGATCTCTAGAAGTCTCTAGGAGGTGTCTATGATTCCTCTCAACAACTCCATTTTGTTGAGGGGAAGCAGTGCAAGAATCTGATGTATTATACCAACAGTGGTAAAAAATTCAGAAAGAAGAGAACCACCCCAAGCTCTAAACATTATCAGACCTTACAATTTTCACCTTAGCATTGTATTGTCTTTCAATCAGAGCTATGAAAGATTTGAAAATAGGGAAAGCATTACTTTTAGTGGTTAAAAGATATGTCCAAGTCATTCTACTAAAATCATCCACTATGGTGAGGAAGTATCTATAGCCATCATGAGTGGGTGATTTGTAAGGTCCCCAAGTGTCCAGGTGTAGCAAATCGAACTCAGCTAAACTTTTAATAGAACTAAGGGGAAAAGGTAGCTTAGATTTCCTAGCCAAAGGACATACATCACAAGAACAATTTTTATTGATGAAAAAAGAAATAAAACTAAATTTTTTCATTGCATGAAAAGGTAGATGTCCCAATCTATTGTTCCATAATGCCACTAGAGAATGGGATTTTACAGGTCCAAAAGTACTGCTAGAGACAGAGTTGGAAATACTAGAACTAGGAGCTAATTGAGACTTGAAGAAAAGGCGTGATTGAGAACTTGTTGTATGAAGGATGTAGACTCCTATTCTTGCTTCACCAAGTACCAAAGGGATCTTCATTTAAAGGCCCTGCATAACACAACATGTGGGGGAAAATGTAAGATGACAAAGCGACTATTTGCAAAATTTTTACATAGAGATAAAATTAATTTTGAATGAAGGAATGAGAAGTACATCATATAGAACAAGGTTAGGAAATAGACTAACAGATCCAATATATGTGACCTTTACCCTGAAAGAGTTAGGTAAATTGACAAAAATTGGTGAAGATAAAGGAGTGAGAGAGGTGAAAAATGTAGGATCGAAGGACATATATTGCGAAGCCCCAGAATCAATGATCCAATGTGAGAAATTAGCATAGTTTGAATAAGCTATAGGGTTATGAAAGATATTACCATCACACTAGAGGACATTAGCATGGATAGTTGAATCTGAGATCCCTGTGTCACTGATCTGTACATTTTAAAGAAGCTTGACAAGTAGCGTGAATTGATCTTGAGAGATGGAAAAACTTGAGAAGGGTTATCTGAAATGGGGACAGATTCAGGGGTCATCACAGCATTCCCCCTTAATGTCCCATGTGTCCTGGAACTTTTTGTGAACTTGAAATCTGTTGGGAATCCTATGATTCTGTAGCATTTTTCTATGGTGTGTCCTGGTTTCTTGTAATGGGAACGCACCAAATTCTTTCTTGCCTTTGAGCCAATAGATTAGGTGGATTTAGGATAAGAGAACCTTGTGCTAGGCTGATGACTGACTTGTTGAGTAACCAAGTAAGAACAGGGTTCTCCTGGAAAAAATGGATTCTTGTAAGTTTCCCTCTGTTTTTCATCTTGAAGAATCAAAGAATAAGCAAGATTAAAACTGGGAAGAGGGTTCATGATAAGAATATTACTTCTGATGGGTGCATAAGCATCATTCACCCCAGAGGAATTGAATCAACCTCTCATCCTGTTGAGATTTCAACATCTTCTCCTTTTCTTCACAGGTAAACGTGAAAGAGAAGGTAACCTTGTTATACAAGGTGTCATATCATCCCAAAGCATTTTGAACCTAGTGAAATAACCTGCAATATCTTAGGTCCCTTGAGTTAAATCATTGATTTTTTTTTTTGCAGGTTATAGAGTTGAGCTCCATTAGTTTGTCCAAATCTATCCTCAAGATCCTTCCATAAGGCCCGAGCTGAACTGGAATACAATACACTTCCAGCAATATTTTTGGACAAAGAGTTTAGTAGCCAAAAGTTTACCATATCATTATACCTATTCCGAAGGTTGAAATCAGGAGAAAGAGATGAAGGAACCTGAGAAGATCCATCAATGTAGCATAGCTTATTCTTAGTAGAAAGAGCAATAAGCATGGATCTCCTCCAAGCTCCATAACCATTCCCATCAAAAGGAGTTTGAATGAGTAGCAACCCATGAGAATCAGAAGGGTGCAAGAAGAAGGGGCTGCTCTGATCCAGAGCAGAGGAAACTGGAGCAACAAGTGAAGCTAGAGTAGTTATCACTGTAGGATCTTCCATGGATGAGAAGAGAGAGAAAAAATTGGACTCAAAAGATTAACCTCTCTGATACCATGTAGAAAAGTGAAGAGCAAGTATTGGGAAATTTTTTGAATGATTTGTTTATTCTTCATGTCATGATTTATACAAGATAGAATTGGCTTACATGAGAAGGAATAGAAACTATTGGCTTGCATGAGAAGAAATAGAAACTTCCAACAGTCTATGTGTAGCTTCCTACAGTCTATGTACAACTGCCTATTCTTATAACAAACTAACAACTAACAATTAACTTATATTCTATCCCAAAAGTATATACAAGAAAGTTACAAAATTCTCTCTTCATCCTCAATATTTGTAGCAGCAGTATCACCATTATTGTCAACATCTTTTCAAGTCCTCTTTCTCAGGTCAAATTCCTTCAGAAATCTCTCATCTTTCCAAGTTACAGTCTCTTCGTGATCTACCCGTCATATGAAACTAATCTAAGATTTGCAGCCCATGATTTTAAATTTCTCCTTCAGAACTTGACCCAATTAACAGAGCTTCATCTTAAATAATAAACATCTCTTCCACCATTCCTCTGAATTTCTCATCCCATTTAACAACTCTGAGGCTGGAAGGGACAGAATTGTATGGGATAATACCTGAGAGTATTTTTCACCCGCCCAACCTGGTAACACTTTACTTATGGGGCAACGATCAACTCAATGGTTATTTTCCAAACACCAAATGGAACAGCAGGGCATCTCTCATAGTGTTAGATCTCAATGAAGTGTATCTTTCTGACAATTTGCTACCAGAGTCTCTTGGCTATCTAACTTCACTGCAATATTTGTCTCTTTCTAATTGAAGCCTTAGAAGGCCAATTCCCGAATCACTTTCAAATCTCGCCCAGATAGTCTTTGTACCTTGATGGTAACACCCTGAATAAAGCAATACCATCAGGGATGTTCTCCCAGTTTCCATCACTACGTTATTTAACGTTGGGTCATAACCACTTTTCTGGTCAGCTTGAGGATTTCAAGTCCAATTCACTTTTCTGGACTAATTTAAGCAGTAATCAGCTGCAAGGACATATTCCTAACTCAATTCAAAACCTTGTGAACCTAACAGAGCTTGAACTTTCTTTCAATAATTTTAGTGGTCATGTGGATGTCAGCCTGCCTCTTTTCAAACCTTAAACAGCTTTCAAATCTTGATCTTTCATATAACAATATCTCATTGAAAGCCATGAGGACAATTGATCCATCAATTGAAGCACCAAGATATTAGGGAGCAACATATTACCAAGATTCTATTACAGTTGCAACCAAGGGACTGGAGCGTGAAATTTTGAGAATCTTGTATTTGTACACTGTTATTGATCTGTCAAGTAATAAATTTGGATAGAAAATTCCAAGTATCATGGGATTTCATTGCACTTCACATATTGAATTTATCTCATAATGGGTTGCGAGGTCATATTCCACCATCATTCGGAGACTTATCTTCAGTTGAATCATTGGACCTATCAGGAAACCAACTTACCGGAGAGATACCGCAACAACTTGTTTCTCTTATGTCTCTTTCATTCTTAAATCTCTCCCTCAATCATCTCCAAGGATGCATCCCTCAAGGACCTCAATCTCACACTTTCGACAACAATTCATTTGAAGGCAATAATGGACTACATGGATTTCTAGTTTGCGCTATCATTTATTAAAAAATTTAACCCTTTTTTTTCTTACGGGAGAATTAAAAAAGGGTATTTTTTATAGTTCAAACTAACTACACATGATGCTTGATGATTAGAGTAAAGAATACGTTTAATTAATAAGTAGTAACATCAAATGAAAATTCAAAGTGACAGGAATTTGTGTGTTGTAGTTTTTCATAAGAAATTTTCACAACAAGACTAGTACAAGGACTTGCAAATTCTTTCTTGATTTTATTTTTCTCTGTTCTTTTTTTTCTTTTCTTTTGGAACCAAAGAAATGTGTTTAATTATTCGATGTTTGATTCGATCATTTAAATGAATTAACAGAACTTTCAAAGTTAGTGCAAGAGATTTTATCATTATAATTTTATCTCCATTACAATTATCCCATATATGACCCCAAAAATTATAGGTGGTCTAGGGGTGGCAAACGGGCGGATTGGATTGGATTTGGACAGGTTAAATATGGATCAAGCAAAAATGGTTTGGATTACAATCTGCCCATATAAATATGGGTAAATATGGATTTGGTCAAATATGGATTAGGTAAAAATGGTTTTAACCCACTTTAACTTCTAAGTCAAAAACTTAAAAACTCCTATATCATATCAACTTGACATTTTTTTCATTTCTTTTTTTTTAGTTTTTTCTTTTTAGTTTTTTTTCGTCTCTCTTCTATATGTAGCCTGTAGTTTTTTTTTTTTCCTTTTTCATTTTTTTGTCATTTTTTTTATCTCTTCTATCTCTATCCTCTACCCTCTACCCTTTGTTTTTCTTTTTTTTTTTTCCTTTTCCTTTTTAGTCTTTTTTTTCTATTTTTTATTTTTTTTTGTTTTTACTTCTTTCTCAATTTTTTATTTTTTGATTGTATTTTATGTTTTATGTTTTTTTTTTTCGAAGAACATGGTTAAGTTGAGTATAAATTATGGATGATGACTAAAATATCGTAACCACTCAGTATATTTATTTTCACCATCATCTTTTTTCTTTTTCCTTTTCTCCTTTTTATTATTTTTTCTTTTTGATTTTTTTGTATTTTTTTTCTTCAATTCTTTCTTTACGCTTTTTTCTCTCTTCTATCTCTAACTTCTACCTCTCTTTCTACTTTTTTTTTTTATTTTATTTTTGGTTTCCTTCTTTTTTTTTTTATGATAACGAAAATGCCATAAGCGCATATTGATTTATATTTGCTCAACATTTATAATTCGAGGGCTATGTGGATCCTCAACCATATATATTTTAGTCTCAAGAAAATATAATTAATTCATATACATTTTTTTTATTTTTCATTCGGTGTCCGGTGCCTGCATTGGAGCCCCGACTAATCTGGATCGGGCGTTCCAGGGCCCGTTAAGGTGGCAGCACTCCCAACAAAGTTTTTTCCATAACCAGGGTCATACCCTTGACCTCTGATTAAGGGTAGAGCAGCCCCATCCACTGCACCACAACCCATGTTGATTTTAATTCATATACTTATTTGTATATAAATACAAATGATAAATTGCACATATTGACAACTAAACTATTCAAATACAAATAATAAATTTATTTAAAGTATATAATATGATACAAATAAATTTAAAGTAAAAAAATATAAAATGCCATAACAAAAAAAAGATGAGGAAAAGAATATAAAAAAATAAGAAAAATGACAAAAATAACGAACCAAGAATGAAAAGGGGGGAAACGGAAATACAAAAAAGAATGCAAAGAAATAAAATTGAAAAAGAAAAAAATGATAAAAAAGAAGAAAGAAAAAAAGTGTAAGAAACGAGTAAAAAATAAGTGGAAAAATGAAAAAGAAAAAAAAGTAAATCAAAGGAAAAAAGAAATAAAAAATAGTAAATTAAAAAAAAAAGAATTAAAAGATAGAAAAAAATAATAATAAAGGAGTGAGACTATGGATTAT
>NC_061122.1:227779107-227823288 GCF_002878395.1 Capsicum annuum | reverse complement strand
AAAAAAAAATAAAAAAGAAAAAAAGTAAATTAAAGGAAAAAAGAAATGAAAAAAGAAGAAGAAAAGAAACTAGAAAAGAAAAAAAATTGAAACTTTAAGCATGGGTGGGTGATCGTTGTGGCTAAATAGGTACCCATATTTTACCCATTTTGTCCATATTTGTATGAACTTTTAAAATGAGTTGAAGTCCATATTTATCCATTTGAAATATGAGTGATCCAATTCACTAAATATGGGTTAAATGGACTCTTTTCACAAATATGGGTTGAAATTGCCACCCCTAAAGTGGTCAGTGCATTCTTGATTAGATTTGTTTGTTTGACTAAATATAATGATATCATTAGCAAAACTAAGATACTAAACATATGATCCTAATTAGCTACTAGAGTGAAGTATACGTTCATTTGAATTGAAAATTCAAATTGAAAGAACATGCACATTGTAGAAAAAAAATTCTTAAAACAAATAGACCTCGTCATTTGAAATTTCGATGGAAGAAACTTCTGCACTGACTTTGAGAAGGACAGAATTCCTAATTGGGCCAAATCGATGGGTGTTAGCCCATGGCTATCTGGGTGGGCCTGAGGCCCGGACACAGTTTGGGTTGAAAATCAACAGGCGGCCCCCTGACCGTGTGTGGAGGGGGTGAGGGTGGCTCGGCAGAAATCTTGGCCAAGACAACTTCACAAGAACAATAATTTTCCTCGGCCAAGAGCAAGATCTTCAAGAACACTTTTTTTTTGAATTTTCTAACAAGCAAACCCAAGATTTGATCTTGTAGGAACAAGATCAAGCCACGCTCTGATACCAAATGATACGGAAAATAAATCTAGAAACTAAAACTATAACTAAAGAAAGGAGATGAAGATGATGACAATGACACAAGATGAAACAAGACACAGATTCAACACAAACACAAGAGAAATTGCATAAAAAATAAAGATAGATAGTGAGACCAAGATTATTACAAAATTAAGAAGCAAGTGTATTTCAACACTAACCCCTAATGAATGTAATAATCAAAACCACAGTCTTACGGTGACCGCCAAGGAAATCAACTCACCTCAAGATCCACCGTTTCCAAGCAAAGGTCAATATTGGCTTTTCCAAGCCTTATACTAAGGATGATTTTTTGAAGCCCTAACTAAGACTACACTAAGGTAGTCTACTCTCAAGAGAGGATTTTCAAGTGTTTCATACATTCATCATTCAAAAGTAATGAGAAAAGACCTAAAAGAGACTATATATAGTATATTACAAGAGAAAGACAAAATGACTACAATGCCCTTAATGAGGTGGGGTGGCCATGGAGTGTCATTTAGACAAGTCTAAATGAACAAAATGCCCTCAAGGCTAAGTGACCAAAATGCCCTTAATAAAGGAAACCAAAACCGTGAACCACCAAGTATGGCCCAAACCCGAGAGTCCTCAAGTCATCAAGGCTCCAAGAAATCTTCCACACTCGAATTTGCTTAATGGCATGCTCAAGACGACTCCTCCAAGTATGATCTTGTGTCCGCCATGCGACCAAAGCTTGATTCTTCACGTAGTGACTTTGAATGATGTCATCGAAAGCTAAGGAGACCATTTGACTTGTATCACAGTTTAGGCCAAAAATTGACAGGCGGACCCTCGGCCGTGTATGGAGAAGTTGAGGGTGGCCCAGCGGGGTTGGCGAGGCCATTTGGGTGGTCAAATGGGCAATACGGCGTGAACGGGCCATTTTCGAGCTAAATTGGTGAGTGTTAGCCCACAATTGTTTGGGTTAACCCGGAGTCCAAGCACAGTTTGGGTCAAAAATCGACAGGCGACAAATGAACTAAATGACAAATTATAACTTAAAGCACTAAAGGTCCTTTATGCCACTTACCGCCAAGAATGAGAAGCATCAGCCATTACATTTTTTTGCAAATGAAAAAACAAAAAAGAACAATATGAAGCAAATTGATATTATAAGCCAAGTCTTTCGTTTTTACTTTGGGGAGTAACACAAAAGTTTTTCTTTTAAAAGTTAAAAACAGTAGAGAGGAAGACTTAAATGTATACTAAGTCAATGATGATTGAGAATTTAGAGTAAAGAATATGTTCATTTACTGTTACATCCTAATGAAAAAAAATCAAATTAAAATTAAAAAAAATTGTATGTCAAGTGTCTTTCATTTGAAATTTCTATAATGGACATGAACCAACAAATTTAATTAAGTATTTCTTGAAAGAACATTTGTTGTAGGAAAAAAAAATACTTACAAGAAATTATTTTCTCCACACAAATGGACCCCCATCATATGAAATTTCTATGAATGAGACTGGTGCTAAGTCTTTGCAAATAGACTCTTTTTTTTTCTTTTGAGAGTAAAATAAATGTTTTATTTGAAATTTCTATGAATGAGACTGGTACTAAGTCTTTGCAAATAGACTCTTTTTTTTCTTTTGAGAGTAAAATAAATGTTTTATTTGATTGTATAAATATTTTTTATATTTTTGTCTCTAAACTACAAAAGATTATGGGTATCATTTTACCCTAATCTCACCTCCTTCTTCTATGAATTGTACACCAAAGGTTTTGGATCTAAGCCCTTTTGGAATAGAGAAATGTCTCATTAAATAAATGTCTCTCTACAAGTATGTTACCAATTGATAACAAGTTGAACAAGTGAAATCTTATTAAATGTATTTGTGATAATTATAAATTACATATTATATAATTGTTCTAACAAAATACTATCAGTTATTCATAAGATTTAGTTTTTGTTTTGTATCTTGTGTTTTTCTTTTATTTTCTTCCTTCACTTTGATTTTCTTTTCTAGCACCTATAATTAATTGTCAATATACACTCATTAGTCACATGAAAAGTAAATATCAAAGGGGAAGAAATTTGTGTGTTAAGTAGTTTGTCACTTAAAATTTCCACAGAAAAATACAACATATTTCTTACTCATAATTTATTATCTTTCTTGACTTGATTTCTATCATTCTTTATTTTTGTAGGACAACGGGAAAATATATCCTAAGATTTGCAATTTAAAAAAGGTATAACCCTTGTTAAAAAAAGTGGAGTATATATAACCTCGTCATCTAATAAATGGTGCACATTTATCCTTTTATTTTTTTAAAAATTCCTATTAGTTGTTAGAGTGAAGAATATGTTCATTTAAATTGAAATTTCAAATTGAAAGGACGTGTGTGTCTCGTAGAAAAAGTAATAGACAAATTATTTTCTCAAAATAATTGGACGACGTCATTTGATATTTCTATGGAAGTGACTTGTGCACTGACTTGAGAAGGACACAATTTAAGTCTTTGTAATTAGAGTTTTTCTTTATTATAAGTTTGTGTTTTTATTTTAACAAATTACTATCAATGAGTATTATAATTACATGAGAATAAGAAATACATTACATAATGGTGATTGGACTTAGAGGCCAAAATGTGAAGTGCTAACACAAATGGCATTTTGTTTTCTTGATTAGAAACTAGGAATTGGCTATTTTTTAAAATTCCTCTCTCTTTAACATTTTGCATTTTATCCCAAGACTTAAAACACACATTCTCACCAAAATGTTGGTCCAATTAGGCATGACACAGTTACATGGTCCAAAGGGAGTAGTAATCCAATTGAATTTCCTTTGTGAGGAAAAGAAAATTTGTACTCTCTCCTTTTCTAAATAAATGGTGCTTTATTCTTTTCATTTTATTCCTAAATAACTTATGTCATAGATAATCAAGACGATATTAATACTATTCTTCTTACCCCTCTTTTAATAAAGAGAGTTTTACATGACCAAAAAACTACTCAGCAACAACAACATCATATTCAGTGAAAACCGGCCCACAAGTTAGATCTAAGAGGGTAGAGTGTATGCAGAGGTTGTTTCTGAAAGGCCCTCGGTTCAAGTGCAATAACCAAAAAGCTATTAAAGAGTTATATCTTTTTCAAAGTATTTGTTAAGAATAAGTAACTAAAAATATTCTTTATTTCTAAAGATAAGTAGTTTCTTGAGAAAATTGAAGAAAAGGTGTCTTTTAAGTCTTGAATGAAAGATTTGTGACATTGACCAACTTAAAGGGTTAAATATCATTAGAAAACTTGATTAAGTTAATTGTGGACTTGATTAATATTTTCAAAACTTTCTAATCTTTTTAAAAATACAAATCAACCCAACCCACACCCCCTTCAATCCAAATCAACCGTCTCTCTCCTTTCTCTCTCTCGATAGCTTCTCCCAACTCTCTTCCAACTAACAGTTCTGAAAAATTCTCCCTTCAATCCCTGACGACTTCAACCTCCGGCGATAAATAGTCGGACGAGTTTCCTTTTGACTTTCAACCGTCAATCGACATGAAGACTTCTCCGACGGCAAAAACTTCGAGTTCTTCGTCATTCCATTTCCTTTTTTACAGGTAAAAAATTCTAAAGAAACAGAGGAACTTGAGCCAACTACTCTTCTAGTATTCGTTAACAATTTTAATATTTCTAGCTTAAATTTAAAATGTGAACTAAATAAAACTCTAATTTTTGGTATTTCTTCTTCTTGTTGTCGAACTGTTGATTCAGATTTGTTGGTAATTTTTGGTCACAGTTGATTTTCTTAGTGTGTGTGTGTGATGTGTTGGTGTTGCTAGTTGATTTGTTATTTGTCTAGGTAAAATTGGTGTTGCAACAGATGAAACATCTAATGTGACAGATGAAAATATTTGATGCAACATATGAAAATATCTGATGCAACAGATGAAAATCTGATGCAACTATGAAAATCTGATGCAACAGATGAACAATCTAACAGATCATTCATCTATTGCGACAGACGACTCTTCTGTTTGGAAGAAATCTAAACAATATTGATCCAACAGATAACTCATTTTGTAATAGATGAGTGATATGTTTCATCAAATTTATTATTTCCAATGGATTACTCATCTGTTGCAATAGGTTGGTTATATATTGCAATAGATAACCTTCCTGGTGCAACAGATGAGTGATCTGTTTTTACTGTTTCTAACAAATTGCTCATCTGTTGCAACAGGTTGGTTATATGTTGCAACAGATAACCTTCTTGGTGCAACATATGAGTGATATGTTTTTACTGTTTCCAATGGATTACTCAACCGTTGTAATAAGTTAAATATATATTACAACAGATAAACTACCTAGTGCAACAGATTAGTGATCTGTTTTATGACTTTCAATGGTTTACTCATCCATTACAACAGTTGGTTATTTGTTGCAACAAATAAACTGCCTGGTGCAATAGATTAGTGATTTTTTTACTGTTTCCAATGGATTACTCATCCTTGCAATAAGTTAGTTATATGTTGCATCAGATAAAATACCTAGTGCAACAGATTAGTGATCTATTTTTATGGTTTCTAACGGATTACTCATCCGTTGCAACAGGTTGGTTATATGTTGCAAGAGATAAACTGTCTGGTGTAACAGATTAGTGATTTGTTTTATATTTTCCAACGAATTACTCGTCTGTTGCAACAGGTTGGTTATATATTACAACAGATAAACTACATCGTGCAATAAATTAGTGATCTTTTTTTACTGTTTCCAACAGATTACTCATTCTTGCAATAGGTTAGTTATATGTTGCAACAGATAACCTTCCAGGTGTAACAGATGAGTGATCTATTTTACTATTTTCAACAACAATTGGTTATATGTTGCATCAAATAAAATACCTGGTGCAACATATTAGTGATTTGTTTTTATTGTTTCCTATAGTTTACTCATTCATTGTAACAGGTCGGTTATATGTTGCAACAGATAACATACCTGGTTCAATAACTGTGTGGTCTGTTGGAACTGTTATTTTACTGTTGTGCATGTTAGATTTACTATTACCCTTTTTTAATGATGCACTAATCAATTATAATCTATTTTATGTTCCTATTAATTTAAGATAATATGGCTCTCAAAAGAAAAGAAATTGAATCAAGTCCAAGTAAAGGAACAAGTGCAGCAGCTCGGCTATATCTACCACTCTATGAGCTTGCTTTACAAGCGTTATCTCAATCTGAAGCAGAAGATAATGAACATGGTGAGGACAAATGTTTCAAAAGAGATGATCCAAATGCTAATAGCCCTTCTGCCAAAGAGTTGGTCAAAACCATTAGCATTTAATGTTATCCTGTGAGAATGCAGTACGATGGTACCACAAATTTAATGGGTGATTTCGTGGTTAAGTCATCCATGGGAAAAAATTTTTACGCCTTCAGAAAAATACTTCAAGGTTAAAAATTGGATTCTCATTTCAGGAAAAGCTTCTTTGGGCAATATCTTGATTTGCTGGAGGACAACAATGCTTGTTTCCTGATGAAAATGGTATATGATCCTCTTAAGCGCAGGTTTATGTATGAAAACAAAGATAAGATGGATGAGGTGTGGATAAATTACTGTGGGATGCCTGTTTGTTTTGGTTGGAAGGAGTTTGTCATAGTTACTGGACTAAAATGTTATCCTCATTCTCCTTCTCAAGTTATACCTACTCTAACCCAAAAAAGCACCCCGCACATCCAAAAAGGAAAAGGCAATTCGAGTGACCATGATGACCTGGTGTCCATTGTTGGTCCAAGCTTCAAAAATAAAAGTCTGATAGAAGCGTTGGAAGTTAAAAGACTTTCAAAGTAGCATAAGAAATCATTGTGCTTGGTTTGCTTTGTACATAATATTCTTTGGGCGAGAGACATTAACAACAACATAAGCCTCAGTTTAGTAAATCTCTCCGAGGTTCTTGAGGTGTTTAACAGCTATCCTTGGGGTTATGAAAGCTTTAAAATGACTGTTAAAAATTTGTTGACTCCGTTAACGCCAAAGACAGTCAACTTATATGGATTTCCATGGGTCTTCATGGTAAATATTTCTTTTATCATGATATGATTCATCCTTTTTTTATTCAATAATGCTTTTGATTTATTGGCGTTACGTTATAGGCTTGGGCATTTGAAGCCATTCCTTATTTGAGACAACAACTGAACTACCAGGAAGAAGTTTCTTGTCCAAGAATTCTGAGATGGTTGTCGGCCAAAACGGATAAAAATGCAAAATTTCTTGATCTTTTAAATCCACCGAAGGAAGCAGTAAGTCCAATTATAATCAAGTTTTTATTTTAATTAATGATTATTTTAAATGATTTCATTATCATTCTAACATATGTACTGATTTATTTTAGATTGTCCATCCGTGGCTTGTTCCGACCAACCGAGAGTTGAAGATGCCATTTTTCTTACTTTATGGTCTGTGCAAACTTTATCGGACCCTAAGGTCATTGATGGAATAAAGATAGAATTGTTTGGAGAAACAACCATCACAAGAAAAATAATTTTGGAGGGTGGAATTGTTGCTGTTGATGATGGTAGTGGTAGTGGTAGTGGTAGTGGTGCTGCTGTTGGGGATAATGATGCTCCTATTATAGTTTTTGAAACAACAAGCGATTATGATTATGATCATACTGGTTGTTGAGATTTTTCTTCAGATTTTGCCACATCTAGCGAATGTTCTGCATGCAAATATCAAGACTACAAGGCGAAACATGATGGAGTGATTAATGCTATTAATGCACTAACTGCTTCTGTAAATGAAATGACATCTAAGAGGGGTGTCATTCCATCAAATAGGATTTTATATCCATAAACTCCACTATAGATCAAGGTGGCTAAGAGGAGAAGGAAAAATATTTCCAAGGCATCACCAAGCATCGAAAAAAGCAAAATTACAACGCCTTTATCTTTGTCTTGCACTGAATTATCGTACTGCTCTATTTATCTGGTCAAATTTATCCCAATAGATGATCCATTTGTTGCAACATAAGACTAATTTGTTGCAATAGATGGACAATCTATTGTATATCTGTAATTAGCATTGACAATTCTAGCTTTCCAGGTGGCTGTCACAGCAGAAGCTACTACTGAAGAGCATAATATCATAGTTGATAATCCATCAACAACTTCCAAATAAGAAGAAAAAGTAGAGCTTGTCAGTTCAGGAGAGCGGAAGAATCACCCATTTGAAGGGTTCAACATCTCGGACGAGGATCCAAAAAAACTAACAAAGTTGATCAACGAATATTCAGAATGGATTGCCGATGGGCTATTAAAGCATCATGCTGGCAGGTACATAAACCAACTTTAAAGATATTGATTTATACAATTCTTATTATAAGAACATGACATTAACATATATAAATCATCATGTAGAAAATAAAATGACGAACACTACAAAGTGAACAAATCAAGTCTTGGTTTTGATATATTCGACTTTGTTGTTGCACATTCCGAAATGAAGAATTGGTTCTATTTGATGTCGCAGCCCCAAACTTGCTGAAATAATGAGGTTTAAATGCCATACATATTACTATTAATTAATACTTTATTTGATTGCATCTGCAGATTAATTTTTTTGTCACATAATTCAAAAAATTTGATAATATATGCAGCACATTGATGTCATTTTTACTACCTTCAAAAGAAGGCCAAGTTGCAAACACTAGAACAATACAGATACATGACAGACAATTATTTGTACAAAGTTTACATCAATAATGCCTATGATATGTATTGTCAACAACAGCCTAAAGTTTCCATAAATGAGAAATGCTTAATGAACATCATCAAAGGTTTTAGCATTCCAGCTGGCTTACCTTGACATTTGGTCGATGAAGTGTACATTCCAATCAATTGTGGTGATGAATTCCATTGGGTGTTAGTTGTCGTCATTCTAAAAGAGAGGCTCGATGTCGTGAAGGAGACGTTTTGGGACGTCATCTGAGATAAAAAGCTGGCCAAAATATTGCCTACTTACCTTGATATGAGTGACTTTTAGGACCAAAAGGTTCGTACTGATTTGTCGACGATTGAAGCATACCGATATAAAATGGGTAATCCATTTGATGTACAATATGTTGAAGGAATTTTTCAACAAACCATTGGTCGCCTGTAAGTATAAGTATCATGATTTAGTTTCATTTCATAAATTTCACAACGCTTACATGAACTGCAAGATATGGATTATCTATTTTTTAAAAAATACAGGGATTGTGGTCCTTTTTTTGCCGCTTACGCCGAGTATTTGAGCGATAGATTATAAGTACCAAATGATGGACTTGATGCCGGATTACTCCGCACAAGATATGTTGTTCTTTATCGAAATATGGAAAAACGAAAGCTTAGAAGCCGTATGCAAGCGACATTAAAGATCCACGATGACCAAAGCCGAATTTTGTAGCACCGGATGGAGAACAACTTGTCCATATTGATTAGATCTTTATATCTTGAGTCCGTGAATATAATAACCTATCCTCCTTGGTTTAACTTGTTGATTTATTTGTAGAGTAGATCATTTGTACTCATAATATTTTTTTTATATTTTATTTATTTGTTGAGTTATTTCATGTAATTTTTGAAGGTCTTGATTTATTTTATGCTATCTATGAATATAATTTAATATGTAGTTTTGAACATGTTAATTGAAATGGAATACTAGATTCAAATATCGCAACAGATAATACATCTACTGCAACAGACAACATATCTTATCAAACAGATTTAGACATATGTTGCAACCTGTAGGTCATCTACTGGAAATTATATAAATAGGTCTTCCTATTTTTTTGATTTATTCCAACAGATTATCTATCAGTTGCAACAGTAGATTATATGTTGCAATCGATTGTATATTTATTGTGACAGACAGACTGAAAATATTTGCATAATGCAATAGATGACCAACCTATTCCAACAGATAATCAATCTGTCACAATAGGTATTATATCTATTACAACAGATAGACAATCTGTTGTATTATAAAAATTCAACTTTCGCATATAAAAATTATTTCCACTACATGTAGAGTAAAGTGGCTTGAAATAAAAAATTATTATTGTGTTCGCCTCTGTCTTTGTACATATTTTTCTTTATACACGGGCTCTAACCATTTAATTAGGTCATCTGCTGGAAAATATATAAACAGGTCTTCCTACTTTTTTGATTTGTTCTAACAGATTACCTATCAGTTGCAACATAGATTATATGTTGCAACAGATTGTATATCTATTGCGACAAACAGACGAAAATATCTGCATAATGTAATAGATGACCAACATATTCCAACATATAATCAATCTGTTACAACAAGTATTATATTTATTACAACAGATAGAAAATCTGTTGCATTATAAAAAATTAACTTTCGCCATACATAAAAATTATTGCCACTAAATGTAAAGTGATGTGGCTTGAAATAAAATATTGTTATCGTGTTCGTCTCTATCTTTGTATATATTCTTATTTATGCATGGGCTCCAACCATTTAGTTAGGTCATCTGCTAGAAATTATATAACAGGTGTTCCTACTACTTTTATTTGCTCCAACAAATTACCTATTAGTTGCAACAGATTGTATATCTGTTGCGACAGACAGACTGAAAACATCTGCATAAAGCAACAGATGACCAACCTATATTAACAGATAATCAATCTATCATAATAGGTATTATATCTGTTACAATAGATAGAAAATCTATTGCATTACAAAATTTAACTTTCGCCATACATAAAAATTATTGCCACTACATGTAAAGTGAAGTGGCTTGAAATAAAAAATTGTTATCGTGTTCGTCTCTGTATTTGTACATATTCTTATTTATAGATGGGCTCCAACCATTTAATTGGTACCCCATAATCTCAGAGCTCTTCTATCTTTCCCACAATGGAGTCACTCATACCGGTTATTTCTGTGTCGGTCAGCAAACACTCAATGTATGCAAGTGAGTATGGACCGCACGCTGCACCGATTCTATTTGTTTAGAGCTTGATGTTCTTTTTTCGATCTTCAAAATCCCATGATTCCTTCGTCAAGACTTCCGCAGGCAAACGATCCATCAGCTTACTCTGCGTCAACAACTTGCGAAACAACTTCAAGAGTGGCTTCATGTGGGTTAAAAATGTGTCCTAGTTGAAGACAAGTTGCAGTCATAAACCTTAATCTTTCCCTCATAGAGTAGTATCTCAATAGCGAGAAAATATTTGACGTCCACGTTCATGACTACAAAGATTCTCTTTGCCTTGATCTAGCTCTTATCGTTTGGATATGGCCTCTTTCCTCTAACATATTTAATCACTTCTTCATCCCATTCAAACATAGAAATAAACTTATCAAATCACCGGACATTAGGACCAGCCTGCCCACGGATATCATCGTACCTATCCTTGAAATTATTGTAGAAGTTGAGGTTTATTATCCTATTGACAACATCATAAGTATCCAAGTATGCTAAATGTCTGCCCCTTATGAGGCAAATAATTTCATCAACATACTGTGGTATAAGAAGATAATTTTTAAATAGGTTAGTAATTGTAAAGAATAAAAACACAGTGGAAAGATTCTGTTGCAGAGGATTCTCTGAATTAGTTCACAGATTTCCCAGCTAAAGCAACTTACTCAAAAAATGTGTATTATGTTACAACAGAATACCCATATGTTGCAACAGATTACACATCTATTATGTAGCTTCTTCTTCATGGAGTAGATTGGAAGGCTAGGTTAGCAAAAGTAAACTTACATTGTCCACGTGCTACTCATGCATATTTGTCATGCTCGTGAAGTCTTTGGCGGCAAATGAATGCATGGTTTATTCTTCTGGAATTTTCATCTTGTTATTCATGATTTCTTGCAGTTCCTTCTTCTTTTCATAGCCAAGTACCGCGTATATGTCCACCTTCTTTAGTGGCCCCTGAACCTCAACAACTCTTGGAGCGGGAGGAGTTGCAATTTTTTTTGTTTTTACAATGGAGAGTATTTGTCTAATGTTTCTTTTCTTCCTCCTAACTTCCACTGTAGGAGTATATTGCTCCCCTATCTTCTTGGATGGTATGACACTCCTCTTGGATTTCAACTCCTCGATAGCTTCAGCAATAGCCTCTATATTTTCAAGGAGTTTATCATCCCTGTCCTTACATACTTTGCATTTGCAATAAGAACACGAGGGTGAAGAGGGGTGAGAAGAACCACTGTAAGGGTGTGAGGGGCCGGTGTAGGGATGAGAGGGAACTGTGCAAAGGGTGTTTTCAAATGTTTTTATTTTTTCCTGAGCACCAACATGCTCATAACCATGATTGGCAACAACAGCAGCATCAGGATGGCTGCCACCATCATTAACAACTCCACCAGCAACACCTCCAGAAGAGGCACTCGGATCTGCTGTAGTAGGTTGGTCGTGAAGAGCTTCAACATTAGGCTAACCTTGCATAACTGCTTTTCTTATGGATGTTGCTCCAGTCAATTCCTTCTTTATTAACTCTACTGTTGGGTCTTCTTTTGTATCAACAAGACCTAGAGTAAGAAAAGAAGTCATCCCAACTCATCAAAAGTAGGCACGATCCAAGGATGCATAACCATAAAAAAAGACATGAAGCATTTAAATCATATAATAATAATTTGCAGTCAGTTGGTTTACATGTTAACACAGCCAAATTATGCAACAGATGATCTAGCTGCCGCAACAACTGCTTTGTATGTCGCAATAGATTGATAATATGTTGAATCAGATTACCCATATGTTGAATAATTTATAGTAGATGGGTATCTATTGAGTTGGGTTCAGAGAACCAGAGTAACAGATGGTTAATCTATTGCAAAATATGGATCGTCTGTTACAATAGATTACCCATATGTTACACCAGTTGCAGTTGACGGGTAATCTATTGCAATGGATGACCCATCTGTCGCAATAGATGACATATCTATTTCAATATCTTTCTTTGAGGTAAATTATTTTAGTTGAAAGAAGACGTACTGCATCATCCGGAGGGTTAAAGAGATCAGCAGCCTCCTTAATATTTTTACTACCATTTGCAGCCAACCACCTAAGGATCCTTGGATGAGAAACCTCATCCGGGTAAACCTTGAACTGCTTTCGGAGGGGAGAAATGGCTTTACATTCCCAAGCCTAAAAAATGTAAACAGGAAGCAAGAAAAAAAGTCATAATAACTATATTCAATATAAATTAATGGATGAGTAAAAATAGTGATCAATTTTACCATGAAAGGCCAAGGAAAGCCGTATAATATGGTCGTCTTTGGGGATAGCTTTGTCAGTAAATATTCAACAGTTAAATAGTAGCTTTCATATCCACAGGGATAATCATTAAATTTCTTAAAATATCAGCAAGCGCCAACAAATCTTCTTCTATGACTTTTCTGACGTCTCTTGCCAATAAAACGGAATGGACAAACCAAACTAAGAACAATTTCTCCCTGTAGTGCTTTGGTATGTTTTATCCTCGAGATCTGCCATCAAATCATCCCCTTTGTATCTACTACATCCAACAATACCAACAACCCATATTTTTTTCCCTTGCATTTCTTAGACCCTCTGTGGGGTATTTCCTTGATGAGAGGTTCTTCTGGATGATTGCATCTCAAGCCCATCACTATGGCAAACTCTTTCAATCCAAAATAAACCGTTAGGCCACAGTAGTTGATCCAAATTTCATCCATCTTTTTTTTTCCCTTCTTTAAAACTTTATCATCCCCCGCGTACTTGATCCTGCGCTTGAGAATACCATATACCATGCTCATTGGAAAACGGAGAGTGCGGTTCACAAGCAGCTCAAGAAAGTATGCAAAGCAGCTCTTGTTAAAAAGTCTGTCTATGTTTTCATTCTTCATTATACTCCTAATTTCATCAAAATATTTCTCCAATTGACATTTAAGTACCAGATCACCAGTTACTTTGTCAGGGTTATACATCGACATCGCAACTCAAAACCTGTCGATACTAATTATTTTGACAGGATAATGCTGGGGGGTTTCGATATTAATTCATGCCCCATTGTTGAGAAAGAGTTATCACTTTCCTCAGCTTTATTTTTCCCTGACTGAGATTGTTCAGGGAGTTTCTCCAAATCTATCTGTACTCCAGCCATTTTTGTTAGGTGGTCAGAAGTTGATCCACTTTCTGTTTCTTTTCTTTTGAGAGACGTCTTTTAACTACAAACAATAGAAAAATAAAAAATACATTGCATTTGATGTCTGCATAATTTTTTAAAAAAAGGTAAGACAAATTTCAATAAATTATTCTATGCCATATTACAAAAAAAATCTCCAACGGATAACCCATCAGTTAGAATAGATGGGGAATCTGTTCAAAGGCCTATTTAATATTTTCCAACAGATCTTCCACCTGTTGCAACAGATGGACCACCAATGCCACCAAGACCACCACCAATACCAACACCAAGTCCACCGACACCACCACCAAAAATACAAATACAGACACCACCAACAACATCCACCAACAACACCACAAACACCATCCAATAATACCACGACAATCAACAAAACACTGAGATAAAAACTAGGGTTTTCTCGAGTGCTTCCTACTTTTTTAGCATCACAACACAAAATTATTAACCCATTCTCGAAGATAATACAACTAAAAGTCTTTTTCTTTCATTATTAACTAAAATGCCCTAATTTTTAGAATAAAGAATAAATGTAGAACTCTTCCCAAACTTTATTACCTACGAAGATAGAGAAAATGATGGATACAAGCGAGAATGAAGTCAAAAATAACAACTATGTGGTCGAAAATGAAAAGAAAATCAATCTGTTTTAAAGTGTTGAGCAATATAGAGTAGTTGTTGTTTGTATTATTGAGAGAGAGAGAGAGAGAGAAGAGCGAAAACTTGAGATTTGAAACGAGGAAAAGTTTTTCCCGCAAATGGATGATTTCTATGGGTTGATTTGTAATTTTGAAAAAGAATGACAAATTTTGAAATTGCTAATTTAGTCCCAATTGATCTTAATTAATTTTTAAAATTTCAAAAGATATAGTATTTAAAATATTAAGTTAATGAGAACTCATTTCAACTCATAGTGGTCGATCGATGACTCGGGTCGAGATGAATGCAATACCAACATCATGCAATTGCAACGACTCAATTGAATTTGTTATTGACCCTATGAGCTCATTCATCCCTAGTTAAACCTAAATCAATTTTGGTACTATTAATCTTAACATTAAGTTAATGAGAACTCATTTCAACTCAGAGTGATCGATCGACGACTCGGGTCGGGATGAACACAATACCAACACCATGCAATTGTAAAGACTCAATTGAAGTTGTTGTTGACCCTATGAACTCATTTATCCCTAGTTTCACCTAAATCAATTAAGGTTCTATATTAACATTAAGGTAATGAGAACTCATTCATCCCTAGTTTCACCTAAATCAATTTAGGTATCTTTTCAAATCAGAGTGATCGATCGATGACTTGGGTCTAGATGAACGCAATACCAACACCATGCAATTGCAAAGATTCAATTGAAGTTGTAGCTGACCCTATGAACTCATTCATTCATCCCTAGTTCCACCCAAATCAATTGCAATAAAATCTGTTGGAACAAACGACTGAGTTGTTGGAAATTTCTAATAGATATTTATATATGTTGCAACAAATGACATATCTGATGTAATTATCAAAGAGACATTTGCATCTGTTGTGACAGATGACTGAGCTATTGGAAATTTCCAAACAGATATTGATATCTGTTGTAGCTGATGATATATCTAATTTAATTATCAAATGGACATTTACATCTGTTGTCATAGATGACTGAACTGTTGGAATATTTAAAAATATATTGATATATGTTGTAACAATGACATATCTGATTTAATTATCAAATGGGCATTTGCATCTTTGAGCTATTAGAATTTTTAAACAAATATTTGTATCTATTGTAATAGATGACTGTGTTTTTGGGATTTTTTAAATAGATATTGCTATCTGTTGCAACAGATGACATATCTGTTTGAAAATCTTTTTTGCTTTTAATTTTAAAGCAAGCTTCTGTCCGAGTAGATAAAGTAGTACTACAAAATGCGGTAAAAAATGAAGAATTTCTTGGATAACTCAAAAATGAGTTTATTGAGTGGTCTTATCTTGTCTTTTCAATGTCACTAGTCTTCCTCATACCCCTCAAATTATTAATTAATATTAATTATATTAATTAATGAAAATTGAAACCCACGTCTACGTACACAATACATCTAGAATTATCTCATCTCTCCTTTAGCTTCAGCCCTAAATTTATTTTATTCATCTCTCTTCTTTTCTTTCTCCTCTTTAGGGTTATCACAACCTTTTTTTCTCTTTTCTCCTTTCTTTCTCATAAATATCCTTTCGAATCTAAATCGATCCATATCTTTCCTCAGCCGAAATTGATATTTTGTTACCCTTTTGACATTAAGGTATGGTTCACTATTGCTCTTTCATTCTCGTGTTCTTCTTTGCAAGTTATTTACATTTATTTTTTATCTAATTACCATTTACCCATATCATATTTATTTAAAAAATTTAAAGAAACTTTTAAGTGTTGAATAAATAAACCGCGAATTTTTATTACAATATGCGAAAAAAGTCATTTGTTAGGAGAAGTTTAAAAGCCTTATTGGCAGTATGATTTTTTTGTATGTATTTTATTTGTTTCTTTGTTATTGATGTTTTTATTGATGTTGTTGGTACGGTTGGCATTATTGAAACTTGTGGTGTGGTGTTGTTGATGGTGTTGGAACAAAGGATGTTGCTTCTTTGTTGTTGATGATGTTGTTGATGGTGTTGGAACAAATGTTATTGCTTATTTGTTGTTGATGTTTTTTATTTGTTGTTTCTTTGTAGTTAATGTTGTTATTGGTGTTGCAATAGACGGAGCAACTGTTGGAACAAATCAAACCACAGCAAGGCTAGTTTCATGTATTCCAATAGGCTCCACATCTATTGCAACAGACTCTATATCTGTTACATCAGACTCCACACCTGTTGCATCAGACTCCATATTTGTTGCAAAAGACTCTACATCTAATGCAACAGACTCAATATCTGTTACAACAGACTCCATATCTGATACAACAGACTCTACATCTGTTGCAATAGATGGATAATGTTTTTTTTGTGACATTAATTTTTCCTCTTCTTTGTAGATATAAGGAACTGAAAGTTGATCAACTTTTGCCCGACCATCATAAGAGGCTACAATAAAAATGGTTTTGGAGAAATAAGTTGCATGCAGATGGAACCACTTCATATATGGGAGGTATGTATTACTAATAATGTTATCGTGGAAACATACATAGTGCACACTGATTTTGTGAATGTTGTTTTTACCGATTAATCATAGATCATTCAAATAAGATATCTACAATTTTATAGTTAAATTTGGTAGGTCCAAATTGATAAGGCCGAGGGACCATGAATATGGTTCTGATAGCTTGTTAAGATTTAATGTCAATTGTTGCTCATATTTATGTGTCAAGAATTGTGAAGGAATCTAGTTTTGGTGTCATTGTAAAGAGATTCAATAAAGACTAGACTAACTTTTAGGGTGCATTGGACTTTGAGAAGGTCTTCAAGTCCTAGCACTACATCTAACAAGAATGGAAAACCAATATAGTTATTTCCCTAACCCAAATTTATATGGTTGGGTTGCTCAGGGTGATGATTATACGCCAGAAAGTTCGGTAGGAGAATGCCTTTGAGGGAAAATGGGTGGTTGATGAAAGACTATATCATCTGAGAGCTGATTGAAGAGGATACATAGGGTATAAAGTAACTTCTAGTGAATCTGGCCGATGAAATTATCTTAAAACATGAGAAATCTGTATCATGTGCAAATATGGAATTGTATCTAGAAATGTAAATCCGTCTGTTGTCTCTCTGAAAGAAAAATAGTGCAGATAGTCACTTTTCTAGGGAGCAACGACTCGGTGGCATAGTCGGGATTAGCACTTAGATAGAAAATAGCGGAAGACCAAGAAAGCAGCCTTATGGGCATTGAGGGTTGAAATAAAGTACAATAAGTCTAGAAAACTTGCGCCAAAAACAACTGCAGTTAAAGTAAGGAATCTAAGCGAAGGTGAAAATTTCTGAATTTTAAATTGTATCCCATGCCTTCTTGTTTGTGGTTTCGATTAGGTCCACTGTTGTTAACCAGATCGGAATCACAAACGAGATTGAAAGAAAAATTGAGTATCATTACTTCATTAGCAATATGGATTAATTGATTGTGTTTTCTTGCCTTAGCATGCTTTCAATATTTCTTGGAAAAGATCAAAGGCTTACTCTAGTATGTGAATTTCGATAATTTTCAAGCTTGCCTCCAGCTTTCTGATTTGGTATTCAAGCTTGTCGTTACCGTCTTTGAATTTGGTATAGAGTTCCTGATATTTTGTGAGCTCGATCAGGAACAACATCTACGAAGTTGTGGCATTCTAGAAGCCCTTCAAAACACTTTCTTCAGAGCCTTAAAGGATACATGTAGGGTCGTTGTGTATGTTTTTAGGTTAAAATGTGTTGATGCACACTCAAGATGTGGTCCTAACCATTGAACAACTCACTTTTATCGAGCGTTGCTCAATGCAGCTTGCTCAACCAACCTTCAAAGGATTTGATAAATTAATAAACAAGGAGTTACATAACGTTTGATCTAAATTGACTCTACCAAGCCTATTAAACATTATGTAACACCAGCCTCATTACCCTATCAAAAAACTTTACTCGAGTAAGTGGACAAATCAAACGAGCTCAATCTCTCAGTCTTTCTACTGATCGCTCTTCTCCAATATAGATGATAAGATATCCGCCATGCAAAAGTCTACACTGTCACCAGAAATGCTTGCCAGGGCACAATTCTTCAGAAGGCATCAATAGTAATCTCTCAATATCAAGTGATATTGAGAGATTCCTAGTCATTCCTTCCCAAGACTTTTGCTACGGCAAGAATTTCTATTGATGACAAGATATCTGTCATGCAAAAGTCTACACCATCAGTAGAAATTCTGGCCAGAGCGAAAGTCTTCAGAAGGCATTATTAATAATCTCTCAATATCAAGGAAGTCTTGTACGAAAGTTTTCAGAAGACATTCAAAAATAAGAAAATTTTCAGCGATGACTACACATAATTACCATCAACAACCACACTATATTATCTCCTCATTCAAAAGTAAAGACAGAAATATTTTCATTTGCATTCGCATGTCATTTATTTAACAAACCAAACAAAGATGAACTAAATCTAGCATTAGTTCATCTTTGAATGCTAGATTTAGTTCATCTTTGTTTGGTTGTTAAACAAATAAAATGCGAATGCAAATGAAAATATTTTTGCCTTTTTTTTGTACGAGAAGTGAATCTAGTGATGTTGTTGATGTTGTAATTATGTGTAGTCATTGCTGAAAACTTCCTTATTTTTGAATGTCTTTTGAAAACGTTCGTACAAGAATTTCTTGATATTGAGAGATTACTAATAATACCTTCTGAAGACTTTCGCTCTGGCAAGATTTCTGCTGACGGTGTAGACTTTTGCATGGCAGATATTTTGTTGTCAGCAAAAATTCTTGTCGTAGAAAAAGCCTTGAGAAGGCATGATTAGGAATTTCTCAATATCACTTGATATTGAGAGATTACTATTGATGTCTTCTGAAGACTTGCGCCCTGGCAAGCATTTCTGGCAATGGTGTAGACTTTTGCATGGCAGATATCTTGTTATCTATATTGGAGAAGAGTGATCAGCAGAAAGGCTAAGAGATTGAGCTTGTTTGATTTTTTCACTAACTCAAGCAAAGTTTTTTGATAAGGTAATGAGCCTGGAGTTACGTAACGTTTGATAGGCTTGGTAGAGTCGGTGTAGATCAAACGTTATGTAACTCCCTATTTATTAATTTATCAAATACTTTGAAGGTTGGTTGAGCAAGCTGCATTGAGCAACGCTTGATAAAAGTGAGTTGTTCAATGGTTGGTACCACATCTTGAGTGTGCATCAACACATTTTGACCTAAAACAAACACAACGACCCTCCATGTATCCTTTAAGGCTTCTGAAAAAAGTGTTTTGAAGGTTTTCTAGAATGCCACAACTTTGAAGGTAGCGTTCCTGATCGAGCTCACAAGAGACCAAGAACTCTATACCAACTTCAAACAGGACAACGACAAGCTTGAATACCGAATCAGCAAGCTGGATGCAAGCTTTAAAATTATCGGGATTCACATGCTACAACAAGCCTCTGATATTCTCCTAGAAATGTTGAAAACATGCTAAGGCAATAAAACACAATCAATTAATCCATATTGCTAAGGAAGTAATGATACTCAATTTCCCTTTCAATCTCTTTTGTGGTTCCGATCAGGTCAACAACAGTGGACCTAATCGAAACCATAAACAAGAAGGCATGGGATGCAATTTAAAATTTAGAAATTGTCGCCTTCACTTAGATTTCTTACTTTAACTGCTTTCTTGGTCTTCTGCTATTTTCTATATAGGTGATAATCCCGACCAAACTACCTAGTCGCAGCTCCCTAGCAAAGTGTCCATCTGCATTATTTTTCTTTCAGAGAGACAACAAACGAATTTACATTACCGGATACACTTGCATATTTGTACTTGATTCAGATTTCTCATGTTTTAAGATAATTTTATTGGCCAGATTCGCTAGAAGTTACTTTCTACCTATGTCTCTTCTTCAATTAGCTCTCAAATGATATAGTCTTTTATCAACTCTCTTTTCTCTTGCATCCATTCTCCTTCGGCTCCTTCTGGAGTATAATCATCTTCTCGATCAACCCTTCCATATAAATTTGGGCCAGAGGAATTTCTATTGGTTTTTCATTCTTATTTGATGTAGTGTGGGGCTTTAAAGGCCTTCTCAGAGTCCAATACACACTTAAAGTTAAGTCCAATTGCTATTGGATCTCTGCAATGACACCAAATATTGATCTCTACATAAACATGAGCAACAACCATCAGTATTTCATAATAGGGTATCTATACCATCTGCATGGGGCCCTCAGCCTTATCAATTCAAACCCATCAAACTTAACTGTACAATGTAGGATCTTGTTTGAATGATCAGTGCCTAATCGGTTAAAAACTGCATTCACAAAAATATTGTACTTTGTATATGTTGTCCCGATGACCTAATCAGTAATACTTAACTCCTACACATGACAGTGGATCCATCCATCTGCACGCACCTTATTCTTCTTAGCCCATCTATGGCTTAAATTGAATAAATAGATGACTAGCAAGTTGCAATAGATGCCACATCTATTAAATTATGAACAATTGCAGACATCTGTTACGACAGATGATCAATCTGTTGCAACATATGACATATCTATTGGAAAATCAAATAGATATATCCATCTGTTGCAACATATTATCAATATGTTGTAAGTTATCTGATAGATGGAATATATTTTGCAAATGATTACCCATTTGTTAGATTTATTTTAAACCAATTTTCTTTTCTTTTTGAAATACAATAAAAGATAAAATATTGTATTTAGATCCAATTTTTTTAATTTACATATTTGAAAATTTACCATTTTTATTTAATTAAGGGAATGAACAGTCGTAACTTTTTGTTTGACTAACCCTTTCCAATTCAATCATTTATAAATAGGTCCCTCCGGCCTCCTTACTCACTCTCACTCGTTCATTCTACTACACTTACAATACAAATATGGCTGATCCAAATTCGTACAATAAGATTCATATCAAGTCCTTCCAGGAACTTCAAAGACAGTTTGACGAACTCCAGAGTGATTTGGCCGACTTCGGAGCAAGGCTGAGGAGGGGCTTTGCTGCTGCCGGATGAAAATTGTTCGGTTGACAATAATAATAGTAATAATAATAATAATATTAGTAATGATAATAATAATAGTAGTAATAATAATTAGGTTATGTTTTTTCTTTTAGCGTATGTATGTATGTATGTATTTTCCTCCTTTTGTATATCGGATCTAACTAGGGGATTCGAAAATCTATGTTTGGATATGGTGGTCGACTTTGAATTTTTAATTCTTATTTAGTATTTAATTATCATTCTGTTTATTCCTTATTCTCATCATGTTGATAAAGGTTAGTCTGATGCGATAGATTGATCATATGTTGCAACAGGCGGTTATTGATACAAAAGGGTTATTGTTATTAAGAGGGTGAAAAGACATGACGTTTCGATTATTTAATATGAAAAATGATTTGTAAATAAATAATAAGGAAATAAATGATAAACACAATTTATAACCATAACAGAACGGTTATTTAATTTTAATAACTGATCGTGACTCTTCGACATATTTGTTTTTAAATCCATTTTTTTAATTTACATAATAAAAAAGTCACCAAAATTTGGATTAAAAAGATATGTTGATTATTAAAAAAGATAGTTTATATGTGCAACAGATATATTATTTGATGCAACAGATTGTCGATTTGTCGCAATAAATGATAATCTGTTGTCACAGATGGGTTATCTGATGCAACAGATATATAATCTATTTTGCACAACTCAATAAAAATGGTTATTGAAAAGAACTTATCAAGTCATAACTTTCCACAGTAATCAGAAGGTCACCAGTTTAAATGTAATTAATAAATGGAGGTGAACAATTCTGCTTTTTATTTTTGAATCTATTTTTTTAATTTATATAATAAAAAAGTCACCAAATTTGGATTAAAGATAAAGATATGATGATTATTAAAAAGATATATGTTGCAACAGATATATCATCTGATGCAACAGATTGTAGATTTATTGCAACAAATAGTATATCTGTTTTCGCAGATGCGTTATCTGATGCAACGAATATATAATTTGTTGCCACAACTCAATAAAAATGGTTAATGAAAAGAGCTAATTAAGTCATAACTTTCCACAGTAATAAAAAAGTCATAAGTATTAATAAATGGAAGTGAACAGTCGCGCCTTTTTTTAATCTATTTTTTTAATTTATATAATAAAAAAGTCACCAAATTTGGAATAAAGATAAAGATATGATGATTATTAAATGATATATGTTACAAAAGATATATTATCTGATGCAATAGATTATAGATTTGTTGCAATAAATGGTATATCCGCTGTCACAGATGGCTTATCTGATGCAACAAATATATAATCTGTTGTCACAACTAAATAAAAATGGCACCAGTATTAATAAATGGAGGTGAACAGTCACGCCTTTTTTCCAAACTCATTCAAATTCAATCTTCTATAAATAGGTCCCTCCTTACTCGTTCATTCTACTACACATATCTATTTATTTCTTGCTTTTGTCTTTCATATTACACCTTCAACTACTTTCTCTTCAAGGACTTGATAGGTTTTCCGTCTCTGGTAAGTTTTTTTTTTTGCTTTTTGTATAAATATACGTTGAATTACTTTACTTTCAAATTCTTTTCTTTACTTTTATTTTTGTATTTTTTGTCAATTTATGCGTGTTCTAGTTATGGTTGATTTCTCTATTTTTTGAGATGTCGTACGAGAATTGCAGAGGAAGGTTCATGATATACAGTGGGAGTTGGCTGCTGTCAGAGTAAGGATGTTGTGGGAGATCCACAGGATGTTGCAGGAGATCCACAGGATAAGGAGGGCGCTGCTTCTGTTAGTCGAAGATTGACCGACTGGCGATAATAATAATAATGATGAAGATGATAATAATAATAATAATGATGAAGATGATAATAATAATAATAATTAGATTTTTTTTTTAAGTCTATGTATATGTATTTTTATTTATTTTAGTTTAATAAAAAAATTATGTTTGATCAACTTTGACATTTTAATTCATATTTAATTTTCATTCTGTCTATTATCTTCTCAACAAACATGTCAACGATTGGATGTAAGGAATAATTCTTAATCCAGTAGCAATATCAAGATTTAAGATTTATCTGTTGGGCTTCAAAGGGCCTGATTTGTGTTGTTCCAAACAGATTACTCATATGTTGCAACAGATACGCAGTCTATTTCAACAGATAACTAGTCTGTTGTACGACTTTGACGTTTTAATTCATACTCCCTCCATCTCGAAATAACCCATCCCAAATTGAGATGACACATTGATTAAGAAAAATAATTAATAACATGCCTAGTTTACCATAATACTCCTATTAAATGATGTTTACATTTTAATTTGAAGTTAAAGTGATTAATGCAAAGGGTAAAATATGGATTTTTTTTTATCTCTTCTTGATTAATGAAAAAAGACAAGTAAAATGAGAAATCAAATTAGAAAATTTGGGACGGGTAATTTGAGATGAAGGAGTATTTAATTTTTGTTCTGTCTATTATATTCTCAACAAACATCTCAACGATTGGACATAAGAAATAATTTTGAATCCAGTAGCAATAGCAAGAGTTGAAACATATTGGTTATCTGTTGGGTTTGTGGTAGGGGATGATTTGTGTTGTTCCAAACAGATTAATCATCTGTCGCAACAGATAAGGACAGGTTATTTGAGACGAAGGAAATATTTAATTTTTATTCTGTCTATTATCTTCTCAACAAACATGTCGACGGTTGGATGTAAGGAATAATTTTGAATCCAGTAGCAATAACAAGAGTTGAAACACATTGGTTATCTATTGGGTTTGTGGCAGGGGCTGATTTGTGGTGTTCCAAACAGATTAATCATCTGTTGCAAAAGATAATCAGTCTGATGCAACAGATAACTAGTTTGTTACAACAAATAAATCTTCTGTTGCAACATATTAATCATCTGATGCATCAGATGAGTGATCTATTTAAATTGTGGACACTTATATTGGATTCATGATTAGGTTCTATCCATTGTTGGAAAAATAACAGTAATTGTGTAATCAGATGACAAATTCGAATAAAAATCATAATTTTACTTACCAAAGTCACCTATGAAATAATGTCAAAGTGGAAAGTAATTTAGGAAATAAAATTTGACCTGAGAAATTGGTCAGATAACAGCAGTAGCGGTAACAACAACAACAACAACAATGGCCGACAAGAAGAAGATGAAGATGATGATATTGAAGCAGAAGATGATGAATAAAGCAGTAGCAACAATGAACAACAATAATCGTGAAGAAAGAGAAAACAAAAACGGATGAGAAGAGAGAGAAACACACCTTTTTTTCCCTCAGTTTCCTATTATATTAACTAACATTTAGATTAAAGTGTAAATTTAAAAACTCTTGGGCTATTCTCAAACTTATCAAACTTTCTTAATACATAATAAAACAATTGTCACCTCCACTCAATAATTAAGACTTGTGTCACCTGCACCTCATTTTAAAACTCTTTTGTCACCTATAGCCTAAAGCCCCTAGTTTCTTAAGGGGTGTGCCTAAGTTGAAGCACCACTTATTTAGGAATGGAGGAATTATTGTTTATATAGGGTGAAAATAACTCGTTATATAAAGACATTTTTGAATCTACTATTCGAGATTTCAGAATATGATTGACAAAGGTAATACAATTTATTAAGAACGGAACTTCACACCATCAACAAATTAAGAATAAAGAAAGTTAGCACAATAATAAAAGAAACATCCGGGGACGGCTTGCAGCCTAAGAGGTGTAATGCAGACAATCTACCCGTCACGTTTGAGATTTACTCCAGAGAATTCAAGCACATGACCTATTAGCACGTGACCTATAACACATACAGACTCCAGAGAATTCAAGCACGTGACCTATAAGTCATACAGACTCCAGAAAATTCAAGCACGTGACCTATAAGACATACGGACTCCAGAGAATTCAAGCACGTGGCCTATAAGTCATATAGAGACAACTTTACCCTTCCCTTAACTTGGTAAAAGCTAAGAATTCTTGGTCATGTTGAATGAAGTCCATGTACTTTTCCTTGAGATCCATTTGGACAACAATATTATTACGACATTGTGTTGAATACAACCAAAAAACTTGATTATCTCTTGATCCAAAATGCATTAAATTTGGATTCCCCCATCCAAAATCTGCCTCTTGCATATGAAACCTATTCAAACTTGAACATGCAAATTCCTCAACATCATCACTAGCTCCCCAGTCTGTTCCTCCATAACTTTTGTTATACAAATTTTCCACCATTGCAACTACTTCATCTACTGATGCTTCACTAACAAAATCAACAGTTTTTTGCACTGTTTCTCTTATTAATATTATGAAATCTTGTAACTCTATATCACACCCCTTTGGTTCATAATTTATAGGAATTTCAATAATGAAATTCCCAAAAGGATTAATTGTTTCGCGATATTTAAGCTTACCACGTAAACTTAGGGGAAAGGAAAGTACAGAAGGCTTCATTTTACCTGTTATTGCATGTGAAGCGCGAAGTAAAGCCCTCCATAAAATCGCGGTAATAATCTCAACTCTTGAGGGCTTAAAGTATAAGGATCTTGAACTGTTGTTACATTTTGTTAATTCGTCTCTAAGGTTTGAAACTGAGACCTCATCCATAACGAACTTTTTGGCCACTAGTTTAGTGACCAAAGGTTCAGTTTCATCTGAAAATGTTATGTCTCTTGGTCCAAAAATGTTAGCCAAATCAAAGCTCATGAAATTAATTTTTTCTGCTGGAGTTCCAAATTTACACACTTTAGACCACTCGTAGATGAAGGTAAAATTAGTCCACCCATCAATTGCGAAATGTGTAGCGCTAGTAGATAACGTGATTCCCCCACATTGGAAAATCGCAATTTGGAAAAACATAATTGGGGTCGCGACTAGTTTAGTTGCGTCCACATCCTTACTGCCTTGAGGCCAAAATTGTAACGCGAGATCCAAATTGTTGTGTGCCTGTTTGAGAAATTCTTCATCCATTCGACGATTGACCTTGACTTTTATTAATTGAACACCTTGATCTTGACAAATAATCGAGCATTTATTTTCATGAAATCTACCAGCTGCTGGATAAACATGAGTCAAAACCCTAGAAAGTGATTCTTCAAGTTTTTGTATCATAGAATCAGTAGTGCAATTTTTGTTTTTGATGGGGTCATATGGATAGAAAAGTACAAAAGGGACATGTGATTTTTCAGCTATTTGGTCAAAGAAAGATAATTTGTAATTTTGAAGGTGATTGGGAGTTGGTGATGATGGTTTTATGATTTTTTTGGATATAATTTCAACTTGAATTTCGCTAGCCATCTCTATGATATTCTATGAGATTAATGGAAGTATGTAACTAAAGAGACGGAAACTGTAATAAAGTTGAAAAAGAAAGTGCATAAATCTTGTATTCTAAGTTGTATTTAAGGAGTGAGTGGGGAATTTGGGTTGGTTGATTATGTGAATTTCTATCTAGTTAATAAATGTTTGATTCTCCATGTTTAATTCCTCCCTATTTCCTCTTTCCCTTTCATAATGTTGTGTGTATCAATAAAAGTCCCACATTAATAGTTGAAAAGACCGAAAAGTACATATAAAATCTCTTAATGGTGTTAGCCTTTCGAGAAAATCATGCGGACTTTGCTCAAAACGGACAAACATTATGTAAGAGTATCTCTGTATGACTGAGCCCAACAATTAATATCAGAGCCCATATTTGGCAGAAGAGTATGGGAATGTGATGAGGTGATGTAGTGTGGGGCTCGGTTTGCTTATCTTTATGAGCTTGGAGATGCACATACAAGAAGAAGCTAGTAGCGCTTGATACGTGGAACTTCATTTGAGTGTGAGATTGTTGCAAAAAAAGTCACATATTGATAGCTAAAAAGATTGAAAAACTACATATAAGGTATAAAATCTCTTATGGTGTAAACTTTTTAGAAAAAATCGTGCGAGTTTGATCCAAAGCGGATAATATTACACTGTGTAAGATTATCTTTGATATGGCTGAGTCCAAAACCCAATTTCTTTTCAAGGAAAAAGTTATAGTTACAAACATGATTTAGTTGAGATTTTAAAAAGATAATATTTCAAATTTAAAATTGCGTTTGAATATAAAAATACAATTAAAATTTTGTGAATGAAAGATGTAAAAAAAATCGAAAAATTACTCAAACATGAGTTTTAGAACTTCAATTACTATAAACCAAGTTTGAAAACAACACAACAAACCAATATACAATCAGTGTTTTAAAAGACTATTTTGGGGCTCGTCTCGATGCAAGACACTGACAAAACACATCGAGGCATAAGAATACTGGGGCTTTAGTCATATGAGGTTTACGCCTTAAGTGCTCAATGGTACACACTTAACGTTCAACGCTCGAGGGTCACCTAACCGGTCTTAGGCTTCTATTATCGAGAAAAACATGCATAGTACAATGAAATGCGCTGGAAAAAATTAATTGCATTGTTTAGTTGTCATATAAATCGGATCTCATAGTGATATAAAAATGTGAGTATTTTGACTTCTCTTATGTAAACATATTTCTTCTTAAAATATTTCCAACTCTGAATTTTTATACTAGTAATAAACTATTAGACCATGAGGATTGAGATTGTCCACCTAACCCATGCATGTGACATGTTTATTAGAATCTCACTCACCTAACCCATTACAATACAAACTCAACGTTCATCATGATTTTAAAAGTAAAAAGATTGATTTAAAAATTTATAAAATACTTTGTTCATCCCTGTTCTCCTATATAATATGTATAAACCTTACATAAATCCCTTAGCAAAGTGAAAGTAATTACATAAAATCTCTTCAGCCTTTCTCTCTCCTCAACAACAACAACAACATACCTAGTGTATTCCCAAAAGAGTATGGGGAGGTTAAGATGTATGCAGTCCGTACCGCTACCTCCGAGGAAGTAGAGAGGTTGTTTCCGATAGACCCCCGGCTCAAAGTAGAGAACAGTAAATAAAGGGATGGAAAACATAATAGAAAATCAGGAATAAGAAATAATAAAATAGACATCAGAGAAATATGAAATACGAGACATAAGGGCAATACGGAATAAGAAAATAGGTACTAAGCCATAAGACCTAGTGCACCCACCTAGTAATAACCTACACTTCCATAACAAGGACCCTATGAATACGAACCTAGGCTTACTAACCCGGCTACACAAGACTCTCCAGACTGCAAGCAATAATCCACACACCCGCATTAGCCTTCTACCCTTATCCGCGACCTCCACACCTTCCTATCTAGGGTCATGTCCTCAGTCAGCTGGAGCTGTTCCATGTCATGTCTAATCACCTCCCTCCAGTATTTCTTCGGCCTACCTCTACCCCTCCTGAAGCCATTCAAAGCAAGCCTCTCACACCTCCGGACTGGGGCATCTGAACTCCTCCTCATCACATGCTCAAACCATCGCAGTCATCCTTTTCGGAACTTGTCTTCCACTGAAGCCACTCCCACCTTCTCCCGAATAGTCTCATTTCTTACTCTGTCACCTCTAGTAATCCCACACATTCAACGCAACATTCTCATTTTCGCCACCTTTAATTTTTGGATGTGCGAGTGCTTGACTGGCCAACACTCCGCACCATACAACATGGCTGAACGGACTGCCACTCTATAGAATTTACCTTTAAGCTTAAGGGGCACCTTCTTATCACACAACACTCCTGAGGTTAGCCGCTACTTCATCCAACCTACTCCAATATGTTTAGAGACATCCTCATCAATCTCACCATTCCCCTGAATCGTAGATCCAAAATACTTAAAATTGTTCGTCTTACAGACATCCTGGGAGTCCAACCTTACCACCCCTTCGTCCTCCTGTCTCAAGTCACTAAACTTACATTCCAAATACTCAGTTTTGGACCTACTCAACATAAACCCCTTAGACTCAAGGGTTTGCCTCCAAACCTCCAATTTGTCATTCACACCCCCTCGCATCTCATCAATCAGCACCACATTATCCACAAATAACATACACCAAGGAACCTCACCTTGAATGCTCCACGTCAACACGTCCATCACCAATGCAAAAAGGAACAGACTAAGAGTCGATCCCTGATGCAACCCGGTCTCGACCGAAAACTGCTCTGAGTCTCCTCCTGCCGTTCACAGCCTTTCTCTCTCCTAATTTTGAAAAATATACCCATACATCTGTTTGACCCTCATACATTGCTGGAATGTATGATAAAGCTGATTAGGCTATATTTAAGGAAAGATAAATCTAATAATATCAATCTATTCCTTAATTCACGCCATTAATTACCGAATATTTAGTGGTGTATGATTGAATATAGTAACTAAAATTTAAATTCAAAAATATGTTAAACATCACATTAAATTTTCTTCTTTGTTGAATTTCGTTCAGTGAAAAAAAAATATCTTCAACTGCTTACTTCAGTTCTTAGAAAAATCAATATGAACATCCCCATATTGTTGCGATATTCAGGCTTTTGGGAGTCAAAAATTATATATCAATCCTACAAAAGTGACGCAATTATTGTTTCAAAAATTATAACTTTTTTGAAATTGATTGCTACGATCGCAGTGGAATTGAATACTAATGAAGTTTGTAAAAAAATAGAAGTAAAATACATTGTTGATGGTAATTCTTCTCCAATTATCATAAGGAATGATAATGGAGTGAGAGTTTACATTGAGTTGAAGAAACAATTCTCGAGATTGGTTAATTTTCCTCTATGTATATCCATTTTCTACAAATCGAATAAAGATATCGAGTTTGATAGAGAAACAGGCGCTGTACTTTGTATTGAAGGTAGTGAATATGATTCGGTTGCATTAACGGTCTTTGAAATGCAAAATCAGTATGCATTATACATTCCAGAATTTGAAGTGAAGAATTTTACTACTGATTATGAATTTTCTATATGTTGATCGTTACTTTGGTTTTGATGGAATCATTTTACTTAGTGTATGTTGATACTATGGAATAATTTTGAATTATGTTTTCTATTGTTATCTGATGTTTAGTTCTTAATAATTATTTGACATTTTCATAACAATGCTATATAATTTACATTTATCATATTGCGTTGGCATTATAATGTATTTACAGGTGTGTAAATACGATCTAATTTGGGAACTATGGCAGTAAAGACTTGTTAAAATGTATTGTATATCAAATAGTTAACCATTAAACTGTCATTTCTATGTCATGTATAAATTTTTTTTTTAATAATTGACCACAGTTATTGTTTTATATTTAAACAATAAAATAAAAGGTACACTCGTGTATGGTATTGCATTCAAATCTAAGTTGACATTATATAGTGTGATATGTGTATGATAATATTATACTTAAGTGTTCATGTATGATATAGATTGTTTTGTACTCATATTTGCATACCGATCGTACTTGTAATAGTGGAAACATTCACAAAGTAATAATTGGGCATAACCCATTGTCAGGCCTCTTAAGTACACGCGATCTTTCACTTAGGCACCTCAAGTGGACATCGCTCACTTTTGGCACCTCAAGAAGTCATAAAGTGTGTCATTTTGGCACCTTTTCCTGAATTGGCAAGGTGCGTGTATTACACCTCCATGAAGGCGTGTGAAAGCCCTTTTTTGGAGGGCTCTTCGTCTTCAGCGCCGCCAGCCTCCGCCACCGGATGAACCAGCCTCTGCTTCACCAGCCACCACACCAACCGCTGCCATCGACCAGAGCTAGACCCGCCGGTCAGTGACCAGAGCCACGCCGCCGCCCTGTTCTCCGCATCTCCATCAGCAACCATGCCTCCAGCCCCACTAACGAACGGACCCAAGCCCCCCGCTGCCAGATCCCTCCGTTACCCGCCAGCCATACAACCCTTATTGGCAGGAAAATTGATGGGTTTTGAGAACCCATCACAGGTTTAATCCCGCATTTCATTCCTATATCTCAAACACATACATTCTCTGTTTTTATTTTTCATGATCTAAAATTGATAAAGTAGTGCTGTGAATTTCGTCAAATTTACTTGTGGTTATGTTTATTCAGTCATCTATGCTCTCACATGTGAAAATTTCAATCTTTGTGACACTTAATTTTAGCCTAAATCCCAATCATGTTACCAATTTCTACTTGATTTTTAAAGTTAATGTATTATGTTTTGCTTTAGTCGATATTTGCAGAATGATTGAATGTTTAATTATTTTACTCTTAACGGACATTAAGAGATTGATTTAGCATAATTTTGATGACTAAATTACTGTGAGAATATCCTGCATGCCAAATTGACTTGAGATTGTTTTCCAATCAATTCTGATATATATGATAAATGCTAAAATATTTTTTACTTATCTATTTTTGGTTAATTGCCTCTGAATTAAGGTAGTCTACTTTGGTTAAGGAAAAGATATTTGATTGATTTTTGCTCATAGTGGTTTTTCCTTTTATTTTCTCTGACTGAATGTTACATTATTTGCTCCATTAATTGATTCAACCTTTCAAGGATTAATTGATTGATAAAAAGATTCTTCTGATTGACAAAAAAAATATTCTTTTTCTCCTTCATTCAATCCTCGTCATTGCGCATTTTTCTTTCTTTTGATCGATTATGCTGGGTAGAAACTATGTAATGTTAAAATGTTTTTATAAGTTTCTTTCAGAATCTTCATGTTGACATCAGTCTTAAATAACTATTTCTGTTGGTTTGTGTTTCTTGATACACTTTTAAGTGTTCTGATCCTCTAGTTTAATATTTATTAGATTACCCTTTTTCCTGTGAGATGACAATCTTGTCAGGTTACATTATTGTAGAAATTTGATGATATGTTTGAAACAGCCTACCATTACATTTCTTGTATGATAGGACACCTCTGAACTAAATTTGGCCATTATTTTAGTATTACTTGTTCGAAGGTGTGGTCATTTGAGAAATGAATTAGTGAGTCAAAAATATTTAAGTGTAGTTACTTAAAAGGTGGACTTGTGTTTTGAATATAGTTAAGTGTGGTCACTAGAGAAGTGAGTTAGTGAGTCAAAAATATTTAAGTGTAGGTGCATGAAATGTGGACTTGTGTTTTGAATATAGTTAAGTGTGGTCACTAGAGAAGTGAGTTAGTGAGTTGAAAATATTTAAGTGTAGGTACTTAAAATGTGGACTTGTGTTTTGAATTTTGTCAAGTGTGGTCACTTGAGAAGTGAGTTAGAGAGTCAAAAATGTTTAAGTGTAGTTACTTGAAAGGTGGACTTGTGTTTTGAATATAGTTAAGTGTGGTCACTAGAAAAGTGAGTTAGTGATTCGAAAATTAGGGAGTCGGAAATATTGAAGTGTAGATACTTGAAATGTGGACTTATGTTTTTAATTTAGTTAAGTGTGGTCACTTGAGAAGTGCATTAGTGAGTCTAAAATATTTAAGTATAGTTAATTGAAAAGTGGACTTGTGTTTGAATATAGTTAAGTGTGGTTACTAGAGAAGTGAGTTAATGAGTTGAAAATATTTAAGTGTAGGTACTTGAAATGTGGACATGTGTTTTGAATATAGTTAAGTGTGGTCACTTGAGAAGTTCATTAGTGAGTCGAAAATGTTTAAGCGTAGTTAATTGAAAGGTAGACTTGTGTTTTTAATATAGTTAAATGTGGTCACTAGAGAAGTGAGTTAGTGAGTCGAAAATTAGTGAGTCGAAAATGTTGAAGTGTAGATACTTGAAATGTGAACTTGTGTTTTGAATTTAGTTAAGTGTGGTCACTTGAGAAGTGCATTAGTGAGTCAAAAATATTTAAGTATAGTTAATTGAAAGGTGGGCCTGTGTTTTTGAATATAGCTAAGTGTGGCCACTTGAGAAGTGAGTTAGTGACTTGAAAATGTGTAAGTGTAGGTACTTGAAATGTGAACTTGTGTTTTAAATTTAGTTAAGTATGGTCACTTGAGAAGTGCATTAGTGAGTCGAAAATGTTTAAGTGTAGTTACTTGAAAGGTGGACTTGTGTTTTGAATATAGTTAAGTGTGGTCACTTGAGAAGTGAGTTAGTGACTTGAAAATATTTAAGTGTAGGTACTTGAAATGTGAACTTTTCATTTTGAATTTAGTTTAGTTTTGTAACTTGTGAAGTGACTTGAAAATGTTTAAAGTGTAGGTACTTGAAATGTAAACTTTTCATTTTGAATTTAGTTTAGTTTGGTAACTTGTGAAGTGAATTAGTGACTTAGAATTGTGAACTTTTCATTTTGAATTTAGTTTAGTTTGGTAACTTGTGAAGTGAATTAGTGACTTAGAAATGTGAACTTTTCATTTTGAATTTAGTTTAGTTTGGTAACTTGTGGAGTGACTTGAAAATGTTTAGGTGTAGCTACTTGAAATGTGAACTTTTCATTTTGAATTAAGTTTAGTTTGGTAACTTGCGAAGTGAATTAGTGACTTGAAAATGTTTAGGTGTAGGTACTTGAAATGTGAACTTTTCATTTTGAATTTAGTCTAGTTAGGTAACTTGTGAAGTGACTTAGTGACTTGAAATGTTTAAGGGTAGTTACTTGAATTATGGATTAGTGACTTTTGTTTTGAATTTAGGTACTTGAAATGTGAACTTGTGTTTTGATTTTAGTAAAGTGTGGTCACTTGAGAAGTGAATTAGTGACTACAAAATGTTTAAGTGTAGGTACTTGCAACGTGAACTTTTCATTTTGAATTAAGTTCAGTTTGGTAACTTGTGAAGTGAATTAGTGACTTGAAAATGTTTAAGTGTAGGTATTTGAAATGTGAACTTTTGTGACTTGAACTAATGACTTGAATGTGATCGATTGTGTAGATGAAACCTGATTATAGCTGGATATATCAACGAAATATTGATAATAGAATGGGTGAGGCTGAGAATGAAGATGAGGATGATGAGTTGTAGTTTTTAGTCTTTTGTTTGTTTCATAGTTTGGATTTGGAACCTCGATAAATTTTATAAATAATTTGATTTTTAATGTTTGTATTTTTATGGTGGTTGGTTGATTGTATATTAAAAGATTGGTGGACTGTATTGTAAATAATTTGATTCGATTTTTAATGTTTGTAAATGATTGGTGGACTATATTGTAAATAATTTGATTTTTAATATTTGTATTTTGGAAAATTTAAATATTTTTTTTCAAAATTATCAAAAAAACCGACCACATGTGGTCGATTTTTAAAAACATTTTCAGAAAATTGACCCCATGTGGTCGGTTTACTATAACTAATTACAAAATATTTTATTAAATAAATTATTAAATAAAAAATCAACCACAAGTGGTTAGTTTTCTATTTAAATTAAATAATTAATTCAAATAAAAGACCGACCACATGTGGTCGATTTTTTTTATAAATTAATTATTAATTTAAAGGTAACCAACCACTTGTGGTCGGTTTTTATAAAATTAATTAATTAATTTTGAAAAAAAATTAACCACTTGTGGTCGATTTTAATAAAATTAATTAATTAATTTTAAAATAAAACCAACCACTTGTGGTCGGTTTATTTTGAATTTTTTTATTTTTAAAATTATTTTTTTCTATTTTAATAAAATAATAATGAATTTTTAAAAATATATATATTTTTTAAAAAAAAACCGACCACACGTGGTCGATTATTAAAAAGCTACCACAGTTTTTCGATCACGTACGTTGGTCGATTTTGTGGTCAGAAATTAAGGAAAACCGATCACTTGTGTGTAAATACGATCTAATTTGTGAACTATGGCAGTAAAAACTTGTTAAAATGTATTGTATATCAAATAGTTAACCATTAAACAGTCATATCTATGTAATGTATAACATTTTTTTTCATAACTGACCACATGTACTGTTTCATGTATAAACAACAAAATAAAAGGTACACTCATGTATGTTATTGCATTCAAATCTAAGTTGCCATTATATAGTGTGATATGTGTATGATAATATATTATACTTAAGTGTACATGTATGATATAGATTGTCTTGTACTCATATTTGCATATGGATCGTACTTGTAACAGTGAAAACATTCACAAAGTAATAATAGTAAAATACCTTAACAGTATGTTATGAATGTATGATATTGTTGTATACTTTATTAATATGTATGACGGTAAAATTTTCGTTATTTTCTATTAAGGCATAAACTTTTAACGAGTGTATGATGTTATGTAATACATTACTCTAAAACATATGAGACACATGTTCAATGTATTATTAACTTATAATAGATTTTATAAATTGAAAAAAAAAATATAATATCCCCACCCCCTACCCCACATACCCTACCCATACTCCTACCCTACCCACGTGGTCCCCACCTCCCTAACAAACCCAACATATTCCCACCATAGGAGGAGAATAATATATACACTTTCACGATTAGAATTAGGACACCACACAGAATACTCTGATTCTTCCACAAAACAACAAATACACATTTTTCATTTTTTCTCAAAAAGGGGCAACACAAACCTCACCATTCTCACAAAAACCTCACTGAAATACTCACAGAGAACAGAGCACACTGACCCTCACGCACATCACACACACTCCATTTTGCTTTTTCTTCCCCACCGAGAACACACACCCACATATACACCATTACACTACTCACACGAAGATGGAATACGCACACACTCTCACTGATTGAAGGGGTGCCCATTTTTTCATTTTTCTTTAACAACGCATGACAACACCATGGAGAGAATACCCACGAAATTAGAGAAAAGGAAACCCGAATAAAACACACTACAAATTGAAACCTCACCGAAAAAGTTCACTCACTCACGAATAGCTCACCATACGCACACACGCCGTGTATATACACGCCACACACTGAAAATGGAGAGTTGAGGGTGTGATCGGAGTAATCGAGAGAGACCACTTATTGTGTGTTTGTTTGATCCTTGTTGGTAATGAATGCATGTTTGTTTTGATTTGTGGTTGGTTCCCTTGATTATGATTTGCATGGTGAAATGGTGTCTCGTTTGAGAATTAAAATTGGTTGTTTGGGACGGAATTGAAATTGATAAAAGTGAATGAGTGTTTGTTTTGATTCATTGTTAGCAGTTTAATTCGGAATAAGCATGAATGTTGTTGGAACATGATAGAATCATGGTAGGTCGAAGTCGATAGGCAAATTATAGGTTTTTGGGGTAGGCTGGCCTTAGGATTCTATATTAGCGAATGTGTAAATTCTTGTTTGAAATGGTTTCCTATTTATATCGTATTTTTATCAAATATATTTATTCGCCGGGGAATACCCTGAGGTCATGTGTATATATATTTATTCACCGGGGAATGCCCCGAGGTATCTTGTACCCGGAGAACGTTCGTGATGAAGGCCCGAGGCGTCGGGTAGAGCATTAGTCTAGGATTAGTTTAGAATAGGATTTACATTTCTGCATTTTTCTATTTTTTGGATTGTATAATTTGGACTGTACATTGTTTCGGATTAGTTTTGTTTGTTTGTTTGTTTTGTGATTTTGTGTTTATATGGTTTATACATTTTATAGTGTCAAATTAGCCGATGTGTTCCACCAAGCGACCGTGGTCGAACCACGGAATTGAGGGGTGCCTAACACCTTTCCCTCGGTCAACAGAATTCCTTAACCAGAATCTCTGTTTGCAAACCAGTTTAAAGAGTCAAATCATTTTGAAAAAAGATTTCCCAAAGGTGACTTGGCACACCCGATTTATGTCAAGTGGCGACTCTGAGTTTAAATGTAAATAATCCTTTTTGAAACAAATTTTCATTTTAGTCACTTTAATAATAAAAATCTTTTTCAAACTTAAAATCCTATCTTTTTGTTTAAAAAAAAGGGGTGTGATTATAATATAATGTACGATAAACATGACATCCACCAAACTATATAGTAACAATACAATATGGTCTACGTCATTGCAATACATTTCTTCAAAAAGATATGTATGTATAAGAACATTTAGGACATCCATAAAATCTAAATTAAAATCCAACACCACAAAATGAACAAGTATTGTAACTGTTTAACATCAGCTACTAAAACAACAATTAGATATTTCTATGCAGATTGTCGGGAAGTGTCCATTGTCTCTCTGTCATTGTATTTGGAGTACCAACATTCAATGATTTTGTAGTTGAAGGTGTTGACAAACCAAATAATAGTGCATCAACAACGTCTTGAACAGATTCCGTTATTGTGCCACCAACATCATCCTACATGCACACATATGGATGTGTTATGTATAAGATGTAACATATGAATGTATATATATAATTATATATAAGATAGATGTATAATGGGGGATTATATGTAGAAAAAAATCAGAAACATCACATAGCAGGCAGTTTTATATATATATATATATAAGGTGATTAAACCATAGTCTAACATATCTAATTATAGATAACCTAAATATATATAAGGATATGCATACATATATATACACATTAAGCAATACGGAACAGTTTCTATCAGAAACTCAATAAAAAACACAAGTTAGATCTTTTTAAAATGTCCAGTTTCTATCAGAAACTCAATTCCCTTACCCATCATGTATAAATCAAATAATATATTATCCTAAAACCATCATCTCCCAATTTTAATCAAGAACAAACAGTACTGATAATCTGAAGACAACTTTCCGACCATGTCAGAAATCATGGAAGAATCAAGATCTCAAAAACTTCATATTCAGCTGAGTACATTATGACCCATTTTCTAACTAAGGTGCTATATGTATATCGACAGATGTATAGTAAAAAAAATCAGGATTGACAAGAAAATATCGAAAATTCTTTCATATCAGGACTGTCATTTTTTTTTTTCTTCGCGACCTTGTTCCTTATCAACCATTTTCTCGTCCTATATAAAATAACAATAAGCATGTATGATCATTTCATCAAAGTAATATACAGTATAATAGAAAAAAGTTTTATACAAGTGAGATGAATGTGTTATCTGTTAACTTTCAAATGAATGTATAAATATTTTTATGCATAACCTATATATGTATAATGTCAATCTTACATATCAAAACCCCAAGTTTTCAGACATAACAATTATATATATATATATATATATATATATATATATATATATATTAGATGATTCAGGAATAGTATTACATAACTAATCATACATAACATATATATGTATAATGATAGCCATACATATCTATGTACAGTCAGTAATACTTAACATTTATATATGTAACATAAATTCAATATACCTTCTGATCGCTTTGAATGTCAGTTATAATTATACATAAGATAGATATGTATAAAGGGGGATCACACATAACGAAAAATTAAAAACATCACATAGCAGTTATATATATTTATAAGGTGATTAAACCATATTCTAACATATCTAATTATAGATAACCTAAATGTATATAAGGATATTCATACATATATATACACAATAAGCAATACGGAACACTTATCGTTCCAATAAAAACAACAAGTCAGATCTTTGACAAAATGCTCAGTTTCTATCTGAAACTCAATTCCCTTACCCATCATATATAAATTAATGAATATGCTATCCTAAAACAATACGCATATATTGAAAGATGTATAGTAAAAAATAAATAGAATTGACAAAAAAATACCGACAAATCTTCTATGTCAGGACTGTCATTTTTTTTCAATTCTTCTTCGCGACCTTGTTCCTTATCAATCATTTTTTCGTCCTATATAAAATAATAATAACTAGCCGATTCCTTCAATTTCTTCATGAATGTCGGGTCGTTTTGGTGCTTGGAATGATTCTCTGCAAAATTGGATTCTTCGTAATCAAATGTACCAGGAACAAAACCAACAGAAATATTTTGTTCTTGAGCATCTAACTGACTAAGACCTAAACTAAACCTAGGACGAGAATCCGTTACCAAAGTTCTACTATATAGATTAAGTAGTAGCAACTATAACACAAGAAATTCAAAGATCTGACTTGAACAATACGGAAAAAAATGAAATAAACTAATAATCAAACTGATATGGGATTGCAAAAGAAGTTAATTTCATAAAAACCAACATGCAACCAAACAAGAATAGAAAATTATTCCGATTTGGTAAAGTTGAAACAAAAAAATTCAAAAAATAATGAAGAAAATCAGAAACTTCAATTAATGCTTCAAAACTTACAAATTGGTAACCTCTTAAGTACACGTTGCTTGATTTTTGGCGTGAAAATGGGTTTCAATTATGTAGAAAAAAAGGATTTGTAATGGGAGGAAAATACGGGAGATGCAACAACAGAAGTAGCGTGTTTTTGGATGTATAATGGGTTGGAGAGAGAAAGTAAAAAAAAAAAAATAGGGGATTTAAGTAATTACTTTGGGATTTAGGTAATTACTTTAGCAAATTGGCATTTAATGTAATTAGGTAAAGTTACCTTGTGTATATATGTAAATTTTAGATATAATAATTAACAAGATAATGTATTATAATTTTAAATATATTTATAGCTATTTAATTAATTTTTCAAAAAATATAATCATTAATATTTTTGAATAAACACAATAAGAAATATAAGTAGAAATCACACTATATAATAAAATATAACTTCTTATTTTTATAAAATCAAATAATAGTTTACAACTTATTTAAGGTTTCATAATTAACATTAAAATATCATATTTTCTAATGCTTATTTTTAACATCTGGTCAAACACAAGTGAATAAACAAATAATTGTAATATTTTTTTTTTCTACTTTATTAAAAACTTATACAAGAGAATTGATTAAAATTATAAATATCTATTTATTAACATTTTATATAGAATTATACAAAGCAATAAAGGATACCAATCCATACATAAATTTATTTTAAATATATTTAAATATTTTATGGGTGTTTAACAAATGAAAAATGTTGTTGAGGATCGATTACGAGACCTCGTGGATGCAACAATAGGCGCTGGCAAGAGAAGCAGACAGCTGGCCGTCTACATACCTACTTCAACTGCTTGCTCCGCAATTTTAGTACATCATCCTTAATTAATTACTATAGATTATTTACATATTAAAAAATTAATAATATTTAATAAAAAAAGTAAAATAGACATTTACGACATATCAGCTTCAGATGCTTCAATCGGAATTTTAATAAATATCACCCCTAATTAATTATAATAAGTCATTTAAGTATTTAAAAAATAATAATAATTAATAAAAAATCTCTTGGCAAGAGAAGCAATTAGCTGACCGTTAACATGTTTGCTTCAACTGCTTACTTCGCAATTTTACTATATCACTCCGAATTAATTATTATAAGTTATTTACATATTAAAAAATTAATAATATTTAATAAAAAATAAAATAGAGATTTATAAGATATCTATTTCAGTTGCTTCAATCGTAATTTTACTATTTATCACCCCTAATTAATTATTATAAGTCATCTAAGTATTTAAAAAGTAATAATATTTAATAAAACAAGAAAAATTTGATATAAAATGATAAGTTAACTCTTAATGTTTTAAATTAATTTGACATTTTGTATGAGTCTCACTTAAATTATTTTTCACAAGTATTTTTTATAGTTATTTTGTTATATCACTTCTAATTAATTGTTTTGAGTCATTTAAGACATGTCTGCTTTGTTGCTTCAATCGTGACTTTTATATATCACCTTAATTAATTATTATGGTCATTTAAACACTATGTCGCTTATTACTTTTATTACTATCTAATAAGAGGGAATATCTTGGCAAGAGAAGCGGGAAGTTGGTCGTCAATATGTCTGTTTCATATGCTTGCTCTGCAATTTTACTATATCACCCTTAATTAATAATTATAAATTATTTACATATTAAAAACTTAATAATATTTAATAAAAAGGTAAAATAGACATTTATGACATGTCTTTTTTAGCTACTTCAATTATAATTTTACTAAATATCACCCCTAATTAATTATTATAAATTATTTAAATATTTAAAAAATAATAATATTTAATAAAAAATCTCTTGGCAAGAGAAGCAGGTAGCTGACTGTCAACATGTCTGCTTCAACTGCTTGCTCTGTGATTTTACTATAACACTCATAATTAATTATTATAAGTTATTTTACATATTAAAAATTAATAATATTTAATTTTAAAAAAAAAAAGTAAAATAGACATTTATGACATATCTGCTTCAGCTGCTTCAATCGTAATTTTACTAAATATCACCCATTAATTATTATAAGTCATCTAAGTACAAAAAAAATAATACTCAATATTTAATATAAAATAAAAAATAGATATAAAATGATAAGCTAACTCTTGATGTTTTAAATTAATTTGCCGTTTTATATGAGGCCCACTTAAATTATTTTTCACAAGTATTTTTCTAGTAATTTTGCTATATCACTTCTAATTAGTTGTTGATAGTCGTTTAAGACATGTCTATTCCGTTGCTTCAATCGTAATTTTATTGTATCGCCCCTAATTAATTATTATGCTCATCTAAACATTATACCGCTTAAATTAGAATAGAAGAAAAAATATTATAAATCACAATAATTAAAAACATAAATTATTTAGAAAATTTAATTGACTATCAATACCACAAACATTTGAACATGAAGAGTAACATATATTACTTGAAAATTAAATAAAAATATTATCAATTATAATAGTTAACAACTTAAAATATCTAAAAAGAATATTAATCTGTTATATATTTTTAAAAAAATATGTAAAAATACTTTGAATCTCAATAATTAACAACTTAAAAAAATTTAAAAGATATAGAATCTTTGATTGACTCTCAAAATTATATCAATGTCACTTAAATTGGAATAGAAAAAAAGTATTATAAATCACAATAATTTAAAACTTAAATTATTTTTAAAATATAATTGACTATCATAGCCACAAAAGGTGAGTAACATATATTATTTGAAAACTACATAAAAAATATTATAAATTATAATAGTTAACAACTTAAAATATCTAAAAATATATTAAAAGGGATGATTGATTATCTAAATTATATTTGTGTCACATAAATTGATGCCAAAAATAAACTATACTGAGCCTGTGTTTTTTTGAAAAACAGTAATATAGGCACATCAAATTTTATTTTTCACACTCTTTATTAATTTATACATTTGTAGAATTTAATTTTGATCGTTAACAAAATTATTGAAACAAAACTATATATTTGAATAGTAGATCATAATACTTGATAATTGTATATATTTTAATAATATATGCAAAAATTACTCTGAAAAATAAATTTATTTAAATTTCAAAAATATCACTTCTAATTAATTGTTGCAAGTCATTTAGACATGTCTGTTTCGTTGCTTCACTCAAAATTTTACTATATCGCCCCTAATTAATTATTATGGTCATCTAAACATTATACCACTTAAATTGAAATTGAAGAAAAAGTATTATAAATCACAATAATTAAAAACTTAAATTATTTAGAAAATGTAATTGACTATCAATGTCACAACAGTTTGAACAGGAAAAATAACATATACAACAACAAACCCAGTATATTCCCACATCGTAGGGTCTGGGGAGGGTAGAGTGTACGCAGTCCATACCACTACCTCTAAAGAAGTTGAGAGGTTGTTTTCGAAAAAAAAGTATATCTAAAAAATTACATATATTACTTTTTAAATTACATAAAAAGTATTATAAACTACAATAGTTAACAACTTAAAATATCTAAAAAAAATATTAATTTGTTATATATTTTAAAAAATATGTAAAAGTGCTATGAATCACAATAATTAACACCTTAAAAAATTTAAAAGATATAAAATATTTTATTGACTCTCAAAATTATATCAGTGTCACTTAAATTAGAATAGAAGAAAAATATTATAAATCACTGAAGCAATTGAAGCATACATGTTTTTTTAAAAAAATATTATTAATTTTTTAACACATATATGGCATATTATAATTAATTAAGAATGATATAGTAAAATCACGGAGTAAGCAGCTGAATGGGTCGGCAAGCAGGCATGTTCAGGGGCTCCTGCTTGCTTTTCCTTCTAAAAGAACTTTGTTTGATGTGTAGGATTTGAGATTAAAGAAAAAAAAAAGACTTTCTCAAATAAAAGGTGCTCCCTCCGTTTCATAATAAATGAATTGTTGGATTTTGGCACACAAATTAAGAAAAAAGCATTAAAGACATAAATTTAACACAACTTTCCATTTTTACCCAAAAAAAGAAAAAGTTGACCTTATAATACCTTTTCAAAAGTTAATTGATTGTCAAATCATAAGGGTAAATTTGGAAAAAAAATTAATGATTCACTTATTTTGAAACACCAATAAATACCCCAACAATTCACTTATTGCGAAACGAAGGGAGTATATTAAAAGGTCACGCAGAACCTACGCTAATACAAGCATAAGTGGCTAATACAATCTTGTCCACGCCAAGCACGACTTGCATGAATCAATGATTAGAAATGTGAAGTGTAAACTATGAGTGTGCAAAGATCGAACCGACCGATAAATTGAATCGATAAAAATGTTATTGGTTTATTGTTATTGGGTTATTGGGTTAACAGTTTTTTAATGATTTTATAAAAAAAACTTATTGGGTTATTGATTCCGTTCAGTTT